>NC_138768.1:34190956-34435956 GCF_965119305.1 Pelophylax lessonae
CTTTAGTGCTGCCTATTGGTGCCCATCAGTAGTTCCTGCCAGTGCTGCTATTAGTGCCCATCAGTAATACCAGCCAGTGACTCCTCATTAGTGCTGCCTATTAGTGCACATCAGTAATGCCTGCCAGTGCCCCCTTATTAGTGCTGCCTATTAGTGCCCATCAGTAAAGCCTATCCTATCAGTGCCCATTAGTAATGCCTGCCATTCTCAAAACTTTTGGCCGCGGCTGAACTATAGTGCATCTTTATTTGTTCGAAAAAAAAAAAATATCCAATATGTTTCCCAGTCCGAGAATGCCCCTTCATCATGCTTACAGATAATAGTAAAGTTTAACCCAAAGCATCTATTTTTCTCTTTCATTCATTTACGGACAAAGATCCTGATCATCTTAACCATTGGGTTATACTGCCCCCTAAAGGGGTAAGACACTAAGCAGAGAAAAAGTCTGGCTACGCCCATAGGCAGTCCTAGGGGGGTATACTCTCTCTCTCTGCTATAGGTACTCAGTTTTTTCTGCCTAGTCAGGAGTAAGGACCTTGTTCCTTGCTGGTATCTCTGGTCCTGGCAATTTTTTCTTTTTAGATAGAATTTTTTTGCTCCTGGATTTTTCCTGTGAGATCTACAATCAACTGCCGGACTGGGCAGTGATCGCGCGCAGACCTTAGCTCCATGCTAGGTCGGCCATGACATAGCCCCACCGGAAGATGGCTGGCCTGCGAGTTAAACGCCTCGTGAGGTCACATACGACCGGGTCTCAGCCCGAGTCCCAGCTTTCCTCCTGGCCGACAGCCCCCCCCATTTCAATGGAGATAAGGTTCTGTCTGGAGCAGTGCCGTCTGGTTTCTGGTATGGTAAGTAACTGTCATCCCTCTCCCCCTGGTGGGTTTTGAGGTGGATGTGGGCCCCTCCATGGGAGGGTCAGACCCCTGGGTTCCCCTCCTTCCCATTAGGCACCCCTCTCATAGGTCTGGTGGTCCCTGTGGGCCATCTCACTCCCCATCTGCCCCCCCTTCACTGACGCTGGGTCTGTAGGGGGGCGGGGGGTGCGCTGCCAGCGATCAGCTGTGTGGGGGGGCTGTACCTGGTGGGGGCTCCTTCCAGGGCCCCCCTTCCTGCCTGTGCTGTTTTCTGAGGCATAGGGATCCCTGAGTCACTGGGAGCCTCCTGGTGCCACGGGCCATTTTTGTGTAGCCCGGCGGGCATTTTTTGGTAGTTTGCCATTGGAAAAAGCAGCGGCAATGACAGTGGAGCTCTCAGGGTGGCGATTTTGGTGGTGGGAGCCCCTTCTCATCCCCTGGTGCTGACTCCTGGATCTTTTCATTTCTTGATCGCTATTCCTGCAGTGCAGATTCTCCTGGTAGCTGTGGTACCTGGTTTCTGTGAGGTGGTGAGTCAGGTGGGGTCCTTCCCATCTCTACTGAGGATCAATTGATGCTCTGTGACTGGCAACGGGGTGGGCTGCCAGAGCGGTGGGGGTTGTCCCTTAGCAGTGTTTTACACTTTTTTGTGGGGTCCCCCTGGTGACTCATGGATTCTTTGGAGCACATCTCCCCACCTGATCCCCTCTCTGGGGCTGCGGGGCCCTCTGGGTCCCATCCATCTATCGATGCACTGACGACGCCCTCTCCTGGAGTCCTTGGTGTCCCGGGTGGAGGTGTTTTTTTGGGCGAAAGGCTGACCAAAAGCGCCCCCCGCCTTCCCCTGCCTCATCTGTCTCATCAGATCCTGAATTTGATTCGGCCGCTGTGGATGTGGGTCACCCTGCTGGGTCTGCGACCACGCGGTCTGAATCCTCAGATAATGAGGAGGATTCCTCCACTTCTGCAATCGCGTGCGAAAAAGTGCTGGTGGACGCACTGATTGCGTAAGACCTTAAAGATGGAGGACGCAGCTAAAGCTGCGGCGGAAGTGCAGGTTCCCTTTGGCATTCACAAGCAATCCAGAGTGGAAAAGGTCACTAAATAGTGGGGATGGCCAAAGTGTCCCCTTGGGGTTCCTAAGCGAGCTGCTAGGCGATACCCCTATGAGGAGTCCCTTCTTAAGAAGTGGACTGTTCTACCAGTGGTGGACCCTCCGGTTTCCAGATTAAACAATGCAACCATGATTCAGGTTGAAAAGTCCCTGGCCTTTCAGGACCTGGCTGACAGGAAGGCGGAGGCTTTGGCCGGCAATATGTACACTCTGACTGGTTCGGCACGATATTCGCCATTGCCCTGGTGTCGCAAACTCTGACCAGTTGGGCTAGGCTTTTGCGCCGTGACCTTGAAAGGGAGTAGCTCTCTCCTTCCTTTGCTGAGCTGGCAGACCAGCTGGTCCAAGGGCTGCAGATTATCCGTGTTTCTCTTTTAGTGATGGGCCGAACACCCCCCTGTTCGGTTCGCAACAGAACACCTGGAAGAGAGGAAAAGTTCTAGCGAACATGCAAACTCTATTAAAGTCTATGGGACACGAACATGAAAAATAAAAAGTCCTTATTTTAAAGGCTTATATGCAAGTTATTGCCATAAAAAGTGTATAGGGACCCGGGTCCTGCACTGTGGGATATGTATCAATGCAAATTTTTTTTTTTTAAATGATCATTTTTACAGGAGCAGTGATTTTAATAATGCTTAAAGTGAAACAATAAAAATGAAAAAAAAATCCTTTAAATAGCATGCCTGTGGGGTCCTCCTAATGTGCCTGTAAAATGGCGCATCTGTATGATGTATATAGCCTGCTGCAGCAATACTGACATTTCTAAAGGAAGAAATGTCATTTAAACTTGCTTGCAGCTGTAATGTATTGTTGACTCCTGGCAATACAAATAAAAAAATGAAAACAACGGCAAAGGGTCCCCCCCTCCCCATCCATACCAGGCCCTTTGGGTCTGCTACAGATTTTAAGGGGAACTCCATGCCAAAATTGAAAAAAAAAAAAAAAACGGCGTGGAGTCCCCCCCAAAACCCATACCAGTCCCTTATCCGAGCATCCAGCCTGGCATGCCAGAATAGGGGGGGGACGAGCAAGCGCCTCCCCCTCCTGAACCATATCAGGCCGCTTGCCCCTAAAGCAGCTTGTCCCCATGTTGATGGGGACAAGGGCCTCTTCCCGACAACCCTGGGCTGTGGTTGTGGGGGTCTGTGGGTGGGGGCTTATTGAAATCTGGAAGCCCCCTTTAACAAAGGAGCCCCCAGATCCTAGCCCCCCTATGTGAATGGGTATTGCGTACATCGTACCCCTACCCATTCACCAAAAAAGTGTACAAAAAAATAAAATAAAGTCCTTTATTCAAAAATAAAAAAATAGTGTCCCCGATATAAATCCATCGTCAATCACGATGCTCGCCACACCCGAAAAAGAGAAAATAATTAAAAGAAGCTTCCGCATCTTCAAGAGGCTACCCGCTGTATGCTGTTCTTGAATTTTGACAGCTCTTTTATAGGCAAGGGGCGGGGCCACCCTGTTACATCACTCGGTTGGCAACGCCCCTGTCTGACGTCTGATGAGGCGGAAGCGTCTTTAAACATTTTTTCTATATTTCGGGTGCGACGAGTGTCGCGATTGAGGATGGATTTACATTGAGGGACACTATTTTTTATTTTTGAATAAAGGACTTTTCAAAAACTGTCTTTTGTGTTTATTTTTTTTTTTCGTACACATTTTGGTGACTGGGTAGGGGTACGATGTACCCATTCACATAGGGGGGGGGCGTGATCTGGGGGACCCCTTGTTAAAGGGGGCTTCCAGATTCCGATAAGTCCTTCACTGGCAGACACCCACAACCACAGCCCAGGGTTGTCGAGAAGAGGCCCTTGTCCCCATCAACATGGGGACAAGGTGCTTTGGGGGGCACCCCAAAGCATTCTCCCCATGTTGAGGGCAAGCGGTCTGGTATGGTTCAGGAGGGGGGGGGGTGCTCGCTCATCCCCCCTATCCTGGGCTGTCAGGCTGGATGCTCAAATAAGGGTCTGATATGGATTTTACGGAGGACCCCATGCTGTTTTTTTTTTAAAAAAAATTTGACCACGAAGGGCCTGGTGTAGATTTTGGGGGGGACCCCCATGCCGTTTTTTTTTTTTTTTTTTTTTTTATATTCTGTCATAGGGTTCCCCTTAACCACTTAAATACAGGGAACTTTCACTCCCTTCCTGCCTAGACCAATTTTCAGCTTTCAGTGCTCATTGGCATCTATGGGAAATCTTGGTCAGCTTGGCATGGCACTGCTTCCTGTCTTTAACATTGGCGTCTATGGGAAATCTTAGTCGGCTTGACATGGCACTGCTCATGAACTATAGGTGACAGGGACACAAAACTTGGGGAGCACAGAGAGGGGACCCAGGACTACAACATATCCATACATTTTAAAAGTGGGGTATACCCTAAACACTACACTGACTGCACTAAACTGACTCAACACACTATCCACTAACTACCTGCTTAATCTCTATTGTCACACACTATACACGGCTGCCATGTCAGCAGCAGCCCTATATAGTGTGGGGCCTGGACTTAGCCCCTGAATCATGATTGGCTAAAGGCACCCTGCCTTTGGCCAATCATGACTCTGACAGGACATTGTGCTGTGATTGGCCAAAGCATAAAGGCCAGATGCATGCTTTGGCCAATCACAAGCACTTAATGCACTGCGATTGTGCAGTGCATTAGGGGGCGCTCATCGACTTGAACATACAGCCCATCCCCAGTCTCTTTGGATGCGGCTCCCCTAGTGGCTCGGCTCTCTGTTTCGACAGTGATCCTTCGGCGTATCTTTTGGCTCAAATGCTGGTCTGCGGACCAGACTTCTAAAAATGTCTTGACTGATCTTCCCTTTCAAGGAGATTGCCTGTTTGGTGCTACCCTGGATGACAACATTAAAGGTCTCACAGGAGGAAAGAGTACCTTTCTTCCGTAGGCTACTAAGGGCAAGGACCCTCATCATAGATGTGGACGCCGAAGAGGACGCGCTGGCTTCAAGCTGCCCACATCTGAGATGGCAGCGCTGGACAAGACGTTTGCAAGGTAAGTATTTGTCCTAACAGGTAAGTGCAACCCGGGACAGATCAGAGGCTAGCCATTGTGGAATGCACTAGCCCTGACTGTCCCGGGGGTATTAAAAAAAAAAAAATCCAGGGTGGAACTCCGCTTTAAGGGCTCCTTTACAGCATGTGCATTGATCAGCATAAGGGCATAGAGAAAACAATTGCTATGGGCCCTGTTCAGGCCATACATGTGCTTTGATGTGTGCTACATAAAAATCCAGCATGTCTGCATTTTTGTGCAATTCATGTCAACTCACTGTGGTTGCAGAACATACAATAATTAAGAAAAAAAAAAAAAGAAAACAGAGCCCCTGCACAACACATAACAGCGCCTGCGCAATATACAAAGCATAATGCGCACGGGCTGGAGTGCATTGGGCCCTAACTGTCAAAATGGTATTGCTCTTCCATGTGGGTGGAATCTAGAAATGATTGGGTGGGAAGGACACTTGGACCATGTGGAAATACTCGCATCTGGGGCATTCCCTAAGAGAGTGGAGCTCTATGCTCCCTGCCCAGTTCTTGCAGAGTCCCACCGTGCACAGTCCAGTATGTATTCAGTATGCATTCTCATGGACCAACACCCAAATGGACAGCCCTGGAATAAACTCTGTGGGATACTCAACTATGTGATGTCACCCTCTCAAAAGGCTTCCTTCATATTAAAAAGAAGGGCCAGCTTCATTGCAAGAATATAAAGGGAAACCCCAACTACCTCTTACATCTAAACACTGCTAAATGTTACTGCATGTTTACAGCAGCCTTTTTTAACCACTTCTGGACCGGAAGGATTTTCCCCCCTTAATGACCAGGCCATATTTTGGAATTCGGCACTGCGTGACTTTAACGGACAATTGCGCGGTCGTGCAACGCTGTACCCAAATAAAATTGATGTCCTTTTTTCCCCACCAACAGAGCTTTCTTTTGGTGGTATTTGATCACCTGTGCGATTTTTATTTTCTGTGCCATAAACAAAAAAAGAGCGACAATTCTGAGAAAAAAAACCTATATTTTTCACTTTCTGCTATATAACATTTAAAAATCTAAATTTTTAATCATTCTAGGCCAATTTGTATTCTGCTACATATTTTTGGTAAAAAAAAAATCCCAGTAAGCGTATTTTGATTGGTTTGCGCAAAAGTTATCGCGTCTACAAACTAGGGGAAAGATTTATGTGATATTTTTTTTTTTTTTTTTTTTTACTAGTAATGGCGGCGAGCCTGCGATTTTTATCGGGATTGCGGCGGACAGATCGGACCCCTAACTTACATTTTTGATACTTTTGAGGGGACCAGTGACATTACTACAGTAATCAGTGCTATAAGTATACAGCGAGGAGAGTGTCCCAGCTTGTCCGAGGGGTCGGCGTGGAGCTATCGCTGGACTGCAGGGCGCACCGAGCTGGATATATTTTACGTATGTTTGTCATCATGTAAATGTGAGTGCAATGTTTATTTTGTTTTAATAAATTATACATGTTGAGACTGGATTACGCTATGGGCGGTCTTTCTTTGTCCCCTTATGAGGAAATTCATAGTGGAAATTGTATGAGAGATCATTGCTCTGGAAGTCCTGCCCCATACTGACCGATATTTGTGAAGCTGGGTGAGCCTGTTCCATGTTAAGTGGAGAGGCATGGACTGCTGGTGAGTGGTCATTCTGTCTACCTTGACACGCTGGTGGTGGATTTGTGACGGTGACCCCTTATTAATATTAATGACCACATGTCTTTGCATCCCTGCTATTATACTCTGCTGGCTGTGCACTCAACAGTATATTTTATATATTTTATGGACTTGATTTGATGTGCATATTGTTTAATGTAGTTTGTACTACTACTATTTTATTGAGCACTTAGTACATATGTGTATGTTGGAGTAGTGATTACTGCTCAGTTTTATACATATATGAGCATTTAGTTTTGGATGCAGGTAAAGTATATCATCATCCCTGCGCTACTGACATCAATTATTATTGTTATAGTGAGCAGTAATTTTGAGTCATTTTCTATACTATTTTCCATTTAACCACTTAAGCCCCGGAAGATTTTACCCCCTTCCTGACCAGGGCCTATTTTGCAATTCGGCACTGCGTGACTTTAACGGACAATTGCGCGGTCGTGCGACGCTGTACCTAAACGAATTTGACGTCCTTTTTTTCCCCACAAACAGAGCTTTCTTTTGGTGGTATTTGATCACCTGTGCGATTTTTACTTTTTGCGCTATAAACAAAAAAAGAGCGACAATTTTGCAAAAATAACAATATTTTTCAAATTTTTTTTATATGAAATTCTAAATTTTTTAATATTTTTGGCCGATTTGTATTCTGCTACATATGTTTTGGTAAAAAAAATCGCAAAAAGCGTATTTTGATTGGTTTGCTCAAAAGTCATCGCATTTACTAACAAAGGGAAAGATTTCTGTCATTTATGGTGTTTTTTTTAACGCGTAATGGCGGCGATCTGCGATTTTTTTTTGCGGTACTGCGACATTGCGGTGGACAGATCGGACCCTTGACTGACATTTGTGACACTTTTGGGGGTACCAGTGACATTACTACAGTAATCAGTGCTATACATATGCACTGTTACTGTAAAATGACACTGGCAGGGAAGGGGTTAACCTTTTTGGGGAAGGAGGGGTTAAGTGTGTCTCTAGGGGCGTGCTTCTTACTGTGATTGGCTGTGGCTACTGGTGTAGGAACAATGATCAACGGTCCTACATAGTAGAACCGTATGATCACTATTCCTACACAGGGGAGAATGACAGGCGGCTTGTTTACACTAGCCGCCTGCCTTTCTCCCTTCACAGCGGACGATCGCCGAGTGACTGGCGGACATCGGGTCCGCCGGTCACACGCATGGACTTCCCAGGGAACGAGCCGGGGCGGGCGCGCGCCCGCCTGCTATTGGCTCACAAGCAAGTGACAGGCTAGTGATGTATATATATACGTCACTTTGCCTGGCCGGGGCTGACCGCCGCAGTATATGTACTTGCGGCGGTCAGCAACCGGTTAAGTAGCAGCATATTTTATTCTGATATACTCCTAAGCGTACAGGATTACTTGAATGACCTATTGTGGGCATAGGCATTTAATAAGTAATTTTTTCTTCAAATATGCACTGTTACAGTACTAATGACACTGTCAGGGAAGGAGTTAACACCAGGGGCGATCAAAGGGTTAAATGTGAGCCTAGGGGGTGTTTTCTAACTGTGGGGGGGGTGGGCTTGTGAAATCAATACAGAAGAGACCTGTGTTCCTAAATAGGAGGAACACAGGAGCTCTATGTTGATTCCAGAGAGAACAACGGTGTTCTGTGTTTACAACAGCAGGCCGCCATTCTCTCTGCACAGGGAGCGATCGCGGGTGCCCGGCCGCAATCACGACCGTCGGCCCCATGGATCGGCTTCCCCGCTGGCGAGTGGGCCCGTGCGCCCCCAGGATCGCTCCCACAAACCGCCGTACCGTACAGGTATGGTGATTCGCAGAAAACCTGCCGCCGGTGGCTGGTCGGCAAGTGGTTAACCAGGGTGCTTTTAGGTTTCTTCAGGGGTGCCTTGGCAAAATGTCTAAAAATTTACAAAAAAATTGTATACAAGCCCAGCAGGTGGACCAAGCCTGCCTTTTAGTTACACAAAGCCACGGGTTTTCATTACGCACCATTACGACATTCTAGACACCGGCATTCTAACTACCAATGACATCAGTTAAAAAGGAGGATGTCTGCTGCCTCCACAGCACCCTTGTTTGACCCTCCTGTGCCGCTCTCCCTCAGCACTAGGGTCTCATTAGCTGACTGATGGAGAGAAATTGAGGGGGAAGAAAAACATTGGAATACTAGTCAGTACCAGTGTGCAAAAGTCTATTTGCTTTGGAATAATAAATCACCTCTAACGTTGGGTGTCCTACGTGTGGATGTTCCTGCATTGTGTAAAGCTTTTAGAGTAGTTGTATTACATTTTTGAATGGGGTTCCTCAAGACTGTCCATAAGTTTAAAGGGGGCCTCGACTGAAAAAAAAGGTGGATAACCACTGGTTTATAGAACAGCTTGGAAGAGCTAACCCTCTGAGCTCCACCAGAGGGCAGTGTGGGTATGTAGAAATCGCCCATATTCTGCAGCATAGTCAGTGGTGACCGGTGCGGACTTGTTTAGAAATTGACCATCATTCTAAGAGCCCCTAATGGAATTTTTGATTATAGGACGCTGCTGTTTTTCCAGATTTAAATAGAACAATCTTCCATAGGCCATGTCACGACCCACACGCTATACTCAGCAGGGAATTTGCCCGTTGTTTAATGCAAACTTTGCTTTGCTCATATAAAATACATTTGATGCAAAGCTGGTACCAGTAGCTGGTGGAACCTACAGTGCATTCTGAAAGTATTCGGCCCCCTTGAACTTTTCGACCTTTTGCCACATTTCAGGCTTCAAACATAAAGATATAAAACTGTAATTTTTTTTGAAGAATCAACAACAAGTGGGACACAATCATGAAGTGGAACGAAATTTATTGTATATTTCAAACTTTTTTTAACAATTAAAAAACTGAAAAATTGGGCGTGCAAAATTATTCAGCCCCCTTACTTTCAGTGCAGCAAACTCTCTCCAGAAGTTCAGTGAGGATCTTTGAATGATCCAATGTTGATCTAAATGACTAATGATGATAAATAGAATCCACCTGTGTGTAATCAAGTCTCCGTATAAATGCACCTGCACTGTGATAGTCTCAGAAGTCAGTTTAAAGCGCAGAGAGCATCATGAAGAACAAGGAACACACCAGGCAGGTCCGAGATACTGTTGTGGAGAAAGTTTTAAAGCCGGATTTGGATACAAAAAGATTTCCCAAGCTTTAAACATCCCAAGGAGCACTGTGCAAGCAATAATATTGAAATGGAAGGAGTATCAGACCACTGCAAATCTACGAAGACCTGGCCGTCTCTCTAAACTTTCAGATCATACAAGGAGAAGACTGATCAGAGATGCAGCCAAGAGGCCCATGATCACTCTGGATGAACTGCAGAGATCTACAGCTGAGGTGGGAGACTCTGTCCATAGGACAACAATCAGTCGTATACTGCACAAATCTGGCCTTTATGGAAGAGTGGCAAGAAGAAAGCCATTTCTTAAAGATATTTCTTAAAGATGCCACAAGCCACCTGGGAGGCACCAAACATGTGGAAGAAGGTGCTCTGGTCAGATGAAACCAAAATCAAACTTTTTGGCAACAATGTAAAACGTTATGTTTGGTGTAAAAGCAACACAGCTCATCCCCCTGAACACACCATCCCCACTGTCAAACAAGGTGGTGGCAGCATCATGGTTTGGGCCTGCTTTTCTTCAGCAGGGACAGGGAAGATGGTTAAAATTGATGGGAAGATGGATGGAGCCAAATACAGGACCATTCTGGAAGAAAACCTGATGGAGTCTGCAAAAGACCTGAGACTGGGACGGAGATTTGTCTTCCAACAAGACAATGATCCAAAACATAAAGAAAAATATACAATGGAATGGTTCACAAATAAACATATCCAGGTGTTAGAATGGCCAAGTCAAAGTCCAGACCTGAATCCAATCAAGAATCTGTGGAAAGAACTGAAAACTGCTGTTCACACACGCTCTCCATCCAACCTCACTGAGCTCGAGCTGTTTTGCAAGGAGAATTGGGCAAAAACTTCAGTCTCTCGATGTGCAAAACTGATAGAGACATACCCCAAGCGACTTACAGCTGGTATCGCAGCAAAAGGTGGCGCTACAAAGTATTAACTTAAGGGGGTTGAATAATTTTGCACGCCCAATTTTTCCGTTTTTTATTTGTTAAAAAAGTTTGAAATATCCAATAAATTTCGTTCCACTTCATGATTGTGTCCCACTTGTTGTTTATTCTTCAAAAAAAATTACAGTTTTATATCTTTATGTTTGAAGCCTGAAATGTTGCCGAATACTTTCGCAATGCACTGTACCTCTCCGTGATCCCTCACCCGGTACTTCCAGGTATGGAGGAACACATGGCACTTATTGGCACGCCATTTGGTGGCGGGTAGTCCTGTGCAGAAATTTCGAGGAGGCTTCCTACAAAAGACGAGTAGATGGAGCTTATTCTGCCAACCAGCTTGTTTCCAGGACCAGAATAGGTGCACTTTAAAGCAGAATCAAAGCCTGTTTGCTAAGACACTGTACTGTTAATAGTGTTTTTCCATAAAATACATGTTTTTGCCATTTTTTTTGTTCTTTTTTTTCCCTCATTTTGGTCCCGTTGATCTCCTCTGGCCTTTTTCAGCCACTTCCTTTCTACAAGCTCTTGCTCCAGTGTCAGCTGCACATCGTTGCTCTGAACTGGGCCCCAAAGCTCAGACTTGCTACTAATGACAACAGTGGACCATGACTGCTTAAGCTGGATACACACTATACAACTTTTGTTGTTCAATTTCCTTTAGATTTACCTTCAACCATGTAGTAGGGAGGTCCGGCCTGATTGCATACAAATTGAAAGTGTTGAGATTTGACCTCATATTATATGGTTTTGGTAAATCTAAAGGAAAACATCTAAAGACAATTGTATCAGAGGCGTAACTAGAACCTTCAGGGCCCCGGTGCAAGAAACCATGAAGGGCACCCTGGACCCCTGGCCCTACCCTTCAAGCCTGGGGCTCTTCCCACTGATCCTGGGGCCCTTTACTCTCCTTGCTGGGCCATTTATTATGGTCCTGCAGCGGGACCCTTTCACAAGTTCTGCAGTGGGCCCCTTCCTGCCATCTTGGGGCCCCCCAAGGTGGTGGAATGCCAGGCACTGGTTGCAAGTGTGACCTTTGCGGTCCTGGAAGTTCACCCACTGGTGTCAGAAGTTTTTATTTTTTGGTATTTTAATTGTATTATTTTTTATCATTTTATTTTATTTTTTACAATGTCACTGACTATGACTCTGTCCATTCAGAAATTACATATTTACCGACCCCTTCCTGGTTCTCTATTGTGACACATCCCCTGCAGAAGCGGGCAGGAGAGGGGAGGGAGCACACAGGGGCCCAGAGACAGCAGAACACAAGTGAACTGGATAGGAGGAGTGGCGGGGGCAGCATACAGAGGTACACAAGTCAGCTTGATATTTACTCCCTACTGTTTAGTGATCACAGCATCTTAGCCATGCAAGGGATTCTCAGTTGTCTATTGGCCTTAGTTCTAGGTAGCTGCCTGCTTGGGGGAGTAAGAGGACTGCAAGTTAACCCATCTCCACCTTTGGAGAAGACAAGGCAGTTCAACCTCTCCGAGGGCCCTCACCATTGTTCCATGTGTGGACATGCTGTGTTCTCCCCAGATCGTGCCATTCGGTATCCTTCCTATCTTAGAATTACCTGCCTTCCTGTAAGCCCTGAACCCCAGTGCTGCAAGTGGTTCTTACTAGCATTTATTTTGCTGCCTGCCTGTAAGACCAGAAGCCCAGTGACGCACTATACTCCTGCCATTTTTTGTAAATCTTGTCTTCTGTGCTATCCCAGTTCTTGTCTCTGTACTTACCTGCTATTCTTGCTGAAGTCAGAATGACTCCAGACCCAAGAACCAAGCTATCTCCCTTTGAAATTTTGATAGGGAGACCCTTTCCCAACCCCATGGACAATGAATCCATTAATTCTCATACCTGGAGATCTGCAGCAGATAAAAGAGGAATATGTGGCAAAATTAATTGAAAAATTAAAAAGTGATTATGGTGATATTTCGCTCTCGTTTCCTTTGCCAACAGGTGCACTGACCCACCCATTCAAGCCTGGAGACAGAGTCCTGGTGAAGGCCCCCCATAAGCTGAAGTCGCTAGACCCACCCTACAGACCTCCTGCGACAGTTCAAGCAGTGACCAGAACAGCGGTATTGACAGACGACTACCCGGTTTGGATCCACGCATCGCGACTGAAGGAAGCCCCACCTCTGCACCCCACGACTGCGGACCGGAGATTGTACCGAGCATCGAGAGGTGGACCAGGACCAAACCGGATGGGATGGGACAGACCAGAAGATGAGAGCCTGAGGAAGATGCAGATCATTTCCGATTGGTGGCTTAATTGGAGTTGACTTACATCTGAGCATTTACCAGGAGGAGGACGACAAGGAACTTTCATCATTTGGGATTTTCTTTCCACAGACTGCCAAGGACATTGTTTAACGTTGTAGCTTCCAGGGATTTAGTCTGACCGCTCTGATGATACGGGGGTCGAAAGGGGATTTTTTCCTCCCATTGAACAGGGGGTTTATTTTTGCCCTTTCCTGGCAAAGGCTTTAGGAGATGTTGAAGATTCACATGCTATAGTCAACAGGTGGCATGTGCTGCCATGGTCTATTTGTAGTGACTTTATTGCCGTAATATGGAGTTTAGATTTTCAGGCCATAGATTCTTGCAAGCTATGGCCCTCCCCATTGATATGCAAATAAACCAGTCTGGTTGGTTTAGGAGCAAAAGGAACATGTATTTGATAGAATTCTAAGAAGTTATATCCCTATGTGCACACAACCAAGTCGCCAGCCTACATACACCTTAGAATATAATGTCACCTGTTAGAACCTCGTCTGTGCAAGTCAGTTACCAATAATATGACATGCACTCGTACAATAATGCAACCCAGTTATGTCAAGAATGTCCAGCTCCCTAAGGGATGGTTACTATCATGTGGGACTCATAGTTGGACATATATCCCAGGAGGGCACATAGTGCTATTCTCAGACTCTAGGTGACCCCACCCTTATGAATAAGGTTGGGATCAAAGGTTGGGTTGAAAGAGTGTATCAATGTGCCTTCATGAAATATTACATTTCATGATACCAGAGAATTCATTTTAGCTAATGCCCACTTTCCAATGGAATGTGGTCTCTTGCAATTACATATTAAACACATCTCATCCTGGACACTTAACAGTTAGGCGCCGCATACAGATTACAGACACATTGATAAGTGTTACATATTAAACACATTTCATTCATCCTGGACACTTAACTTTTGCATATGGATTACAGACAAACATCTGAACACATTGACAATTACTTACATATTAACACATCAGACAGTTGAGCCGAGACGGAACGGCTTTTCAAACGAAATTTCAGACACACTACACCCCACATTTACAGCACTTAACTGTTAGGGAAAACAAAAGCCTTTTCATGTATTGTTTTAGTAGAGATATATTCTATTGTTAAACTGACCCATGGATTGTACACTAGTTTGAACTGGTTTTTCCCTCTCATATGTCCCATAAATATGGGAGCCGAACATGAAATAAATTAGATGTATCTGCATTAAGCTTAAGTGCTGTGTGTCTGTGCATCTCCTGGCCAGAGAGAGAAAATTCACTACACAGGGGAGTTAGGACTGAAGGGTCTTAGGTCCAGGACCTAAATGCAAAATCATCTTGCAATTGCCTCCTGACGAAAATGAGCTAACAGGGGTTAAATACTTTTTTCCCATCACTGTAGACCCCAGATCTCTTCATACGGAGTACCAGTCACATGCCTATAGCTGTCACAAGGGATGTTTACATTCCTTGTGACAGCAATAAAAGTGATTAAAAAAAATGAAAGCAACAGTGTAAAAAAAATAAATTATTAATTAAAAAATAATAAAATTTTAAATGCCCAATCCACATAGGCGAATGCGTGCTTTGGTCCCGCACACACACATAGCGATCGTCCCACATATGTGAGGTATCACCACGAACGTCAGATCTCGGGCAGTAATTCTAGCACCAGATCTCCTCTGTAAATCTAAACTGTAACATGTAAAGGCTTTTAAAGCATCGCCCATGGATAGCAATTTTAAAGCGTGACATGTTTGGTATCCATTTACTCAGCGTAACTTCATCCATCTTTTAAATTCTACCCAAAAAATTGGGTTACGTATTGTGTTTTTTTGTATTAAAATTCAAAAATGTGTATCTTTCCCCAAAAAATTGCACTTGAAAAACCACTGTGCATATACCGTGCGACATAAAAAATTGCAAAACCCACCATTTTATTCTCTAGAGCAGGATTTCTCAACCAGGGTTCCTCCTGAGGTTGCTAGGGGTTCCTTGAGCAATGGGCAATTTCTGCCTCTCAGATAAGTTCCCAATGACACCATTGTTCCTTTTAGCTATCTGTAAGGGGGTCATTCTTCCAATGATGACAAGAGTAAGGAGCATTCTTCCCATTGACTGTCACACTAGTGTGTCATGAGTTGTAGATTTTTCATTTTTATCAGGGGTTCCCCGTGACCAGAAATGTATTTCAAGGGTTCCTCTGTGTTGAAAAGGTGGAGAAAAGCTGCTCTAGGGCCTCTGCTTTAAAAAAAAAAAAAATAATTAAAATGTTTGGGGATTCTAAGCAGGGGCAGACTGGCAACTCTTGGCCCCAGGGGCAAGTACAAACCAGAGGCCCGTGGTGCAGCGACTTGGCCCCCTTCCCACTTTCCCTCACCCCCCCTCTCACTCTCCCAATCCTCCACCTGACCCCCATTCTCCCTCCACCCATTCTCCCAATCCTCCTCCTGACCCCCATTCTCATCTGAAGCCCTGCTCCAGATACTCTCTACATACCGGCTGAATCCGTGTACCCAACCTGGCCGGCCGGGGGAGGTGGGACAGATCATTTGGGGCTGGCCTTGGCAGCAGAGTCTCCAATGGGGCATGGAACCGGCCTCTGCTTAGACACAGTTTACACCATCCATGCTGGGGGGGGGGGGGGGGGAGGCCTGCACTCTGTCCTTGTCTTTATCCTGCACTCAGTAGGTCAGCAGTGGGGACTTTTTACTTCTCTTCACCAGGAATCCTTTAGGCATGTCTGTGGCAGAAGCAGTGCAGTCTTTTTATGGGGAATCAGTGCAGCCCAGGGAACAAATGCCAGAAATGGGCCAGTCCGGAAGTAGTTAAAAGTGAACTTATTTAAAGTAAGACTATTCCATCCCTATTCTTTTTAGGACGTGGAGCCAAAAAATGAACCCCATTTTCTAAATGTTGCCTTACAGGAGGACTTCTAGTTGCAACAAAGGAGCCAGCTCCCATTTCATGTTGGGCCTTCTGGACTAGAGAGGACTTTTCAGAGAGCCTTGAGGAGCAAACCAAATCCACATGTGCCCAAGTTGCAGACCAGCCTTCTTCTGCCTCTGGGTAGATGAGCTCTCTGCACACTGAGGCCAACCAGGGATTTTGTTCTCATATTTGGCAATACAGGTTCAAGCTTGCAAAGTCCTCTTTGGTCAGTTGTGGCAAAGGGATCGGTCTTTGGCCCACTGCGTTGGTGTTCACCCCTCTCTGGCCAACTTGTCACCAGGGCTGCTGTTAGAAATCATGGGGCCCCTTACAGCCTACCTGACAGCCCCCCCCCCCTCTTTTTTTTTTTTACATTATTTTAACAGCCTTGTTGAGGGGCCTTTGGTGAAATATTAGGGATCTAAACAGACCCCTGATGTCTCACATTTGAGACAAAGAAAGGGACTGAGGACAGAGATTCCTCAGTCCCTTTCTCTTCAGCCTCAGCAGCACTGGACAGTGAATGAATCAGAAGTGCTCTGAGGCTCCCTGTTCATTCACAAACTGATTCAGTGATGCATGGACAGAGTGAGCGATCGGTGCCAACCGCTCACTGTGTTCATTCAGGAAAGGAAGGGGGTGGTAAATAGGACATATTAACTGCACACCCTCCTTCTCCATCCTGAAACATCCCCCCGTGTGCCCTTAGCAGCTGCTGGCGGGAGAAAGAAGCTGACAATGATGCAGGGGAGGGGGGGGGCACACAGGAAGGCCCAGACAGCAGAGGGGGGGGGATGCAGATACCAATCCAGCTGCAGTGCAGCCAGAGGAAGAAAGAGGAGGAGAAGCCGGCAGAGCTGCAGAGGGAGCTACAAGAGTTGGCAATAAGGCAGTACAGCTGTCGGCACAGCCGGCAAGTTCCTGGGCCCCCCTATTGAACTGATGGGGCCAGGACCCAGTACAGGAGGGATGGCTATACTGCCTCATCAGCGGCCCTGCTTGTCACAGTTCACTCTTCATTTGCCCACTGTGTCAACGTGATCCGTCTCTGGCCAACTGCATCAAGCTTCACCTTTCTCTGGCCAGCTGCCTCAAAAAGATCCCTCTCTGGCTTAATGTGTCAAAGTGATCCCTTTCTGGCCAACTTCATCAAAGTGATCTCTCGCTGGCGGACTGCGTCAAAGAAATTGATTGCTGGCCAACTGCATCAAAGTGACCCTTCTTTGGCCGACTCCAGGAAATATCATCCAAATGCAAGCAAGTGATCCCTCTCTGGCCAGTACTGTGCAAAATGCCAAATACTTACCTGCTTATAGAATGCTTTAATGGACTTAAAGTGGTTCTAAAGGCTCTAAGGTTTTTTTTTTACCTTCATGCATTCTATGTATGAAGGTAAAAAACCTTCTGTGTGCAGCGGCCTCCCTCAGCCCCACCTTATACTGAGCCTAATCTTGACCCAGCAATGTGAAAGAGAGCTGGTGAGAACCCGTAAGGAGAATAATCTGGGCTGCTCTGTACAAAACCATTACACAATGCAGGTAAGTAGGACATGCTTTTTTATTTTTTATTTATTTTTTTAACAGGAACCTTTAATCACTTTACCCACTTCTGGACCAGAAGATTTTCCACCTTAATAACCAGGCCATTTTTTGCTGTTTGGCACCGCGTTACTTTAACTGACAATTTCCCAGTCGTGAAAATTGATATCCTTTTCCCCCCACAAATAGAGCTTTCTTTTGGTGGTATTTGATCACCTGTGCGATTTTTATTTATTTATTTATTCATTTTTTTTTGTGCTATAAACAAAAAAAAGAGTAACAATTCTGAAAAAAATATATATATTTTTTATTCATTTTAGGCCAATTTGTATTCTGCTACATATTTTTGGTAAAAAAAAAAAAATCCCAATAAGGGTATTTTGATTGCTTTGCACAAAAGTTATCGCGTCTACAAACTACGGGAAAGATTTGTCATTCCTATTTATTTATTTTTTACTAGTAATAGCAGTGATCAGCGAATTTTAGCAGGACTGTGACATTGCGGCAGGCAGATCAGACCCCTCACTGACATTTTTTACACTTTGGGGGGGGGTAAACCAGTGACATTACTACAGTAATCAGTGCTAAAAATATGCACTGTACTGATGACACTGGCAGGGAAGGGGTTGGCCCAGGGGCGAGTTAAATGTGAGCCTAGGGGGTGTTTTCTAACTGTGGGGGATGGGCTTGTGAAATCAACACAGAGACCTGTGATCCTAAATAGGAGGAACACAGGAGCTCTGTGATGATTACTGACAGAACGGCGGTCTGCCGTGTGTAGAACAGCAAACGACCGTTCTGTCTCCTTAGGGAGCGATCGAGGGTGCCCGGTGGCAATTGTGGTAGCCGGCCATGTGCCTCAGCTTCCCCCCTGGTGAATGGATGTGTGCCCCCAGGATTGCTCCTGCCCTACAGGTACGGCGATTCGTGGGAACCTGCCGCTGTATATAGACGGTGGCTGGTTGGTAAGTGGTTAAAGCGGAGTTCCAGCCTTTTCTGTGTTTATTAAAAGTCAACAGCTACAAAAAGTGTAGCTGCTGACTTTCAATAAACACACACTCACCTGTCCCAGGATCCAGCAATGCGGCCGCCCGAAGCCTCGATCCTCTCCCTCTCTGCTCTGCGGCGCCGGCATCACTGGTGTGGGCAGCCGGCTGTGACAGTTTGTGGCTTCACAGCTGTATATGCACTGCGCATGCGCGAGTTGCGCTGCGCGCCTTGATTGGCCGGCAATCTTCTGGGACCTCTGACATGTCCCAGAAGATTGCAGGGAGGGAGGGGGAGAGGAGAACTTCCGCTCAGGGCGCCCCGAGCAGAAGTAGGAGCGGGTACCTGTCAAAATTAGGTAACCGCCCCCCCCCCCCCCCCCAAATGTGGCATGTCAGGGGGTTAGGACTACCTAAAGCGGAAGTTCGCTTTAAGCTGGACATAGACTGTTCGTTCTTCTATTGAGAAGCAGCGTTGTCAGGCTAGGATCAGACTACAGAACACCTCCCCCCCTCCATCTCCATACCATAGAAGTGTCCTGTTGTCCACAGAGAACCAAGAGGGCTGAAAACCTTGTTTGAAATTTTATTTCAGTAAATAAAGGAAAAAAATTGCAGCCACCACATCTAAATGCCTGGTAAGCTGCAATATAGGATTTTTTTTTTTATCCTTGGGTTTAAATATCCTTTAAATCCCAAATGAAATTGGTAATTCTTCAGCACATTTTCCTGGCTCAAAATATTCTGCGGATCACTACAATCATTTTCTAACCATTACACCCATTGACTTCTGTACTGACCTCCACCCAATAATGTCACCCAAGGTCATCCAATGATAGAAGCTATTTTTAGGGCTGAGCACGTCATCTCTTACCCGTTAGTATAGAAGCCAAATAACATTTAGCAACGCATCACACACAGCGAGGTGCCCTCCAATCCGCTTCTTATCAGACTCCTCCCTAAATGCGAACAATTCCCCAACATAGCAAAAGTGGTCCGCACAGAGAGGACCTCCAACCATGGTACTCCGTCCTCAGACATTTATTATTAACCACTTCTGGACCAGGCCTATTTCTGACACTTGTGGTTTACAAGTTAACCCCTTAAGCCCCGGAGGATTTGGCTGCTCAAAGACCAGGCCCTATTTTGCGATTCGGCACTGCGTGAGTTTAACAGACAATTGCGCGGTTGTGCGATGCTGTACCCAAATAAAATTGATGTCCTTTTTCCCCCACAAACAGAGCTTTCTTTTGGTGGTATTTGATCACCTGTGCGATTTTTATTTTTTGCGCTATAAACAAAAAAAAAAAAAAAAAGAGCATTAATTTTGAAAAAATAACAATATATTTCACATTTTTTTATATGAAATTCCCAAAAAAAAAAAAAATGTAAAAATCAACATTTTTTAACTTTTTAGGCTACATATTTTTGGCAAAATAAAAATCACAATAAGCGTATTTTGATTGATTTGCGCAAAAGTTATTGCGTTTACTAACTAAGGGAAAGATTTATGTCATTCTTATTGTTTTTTTTTTTTTAACTAGTAATGGCAGCGATCTGCGTTTTTTTTTTTGCAGGACTTCGACATTGCGGCGGACAGATCGGACCCCTGACTAACATTTTTGACACTTTTGTGCGGAGACAGAGCTGTCAGATCCCCGCTGTTCTCTATGGGGGAATCGGATGAGAACGGACCGTCTGTCCGTTCTCATCCGATTTTATCTGATCCGCTGGATGGATGGAAAATAGGGTTTCCATCCATCCAGATTTGACGGATCGTATCGTATCGGATGTCAGAGGACATGTCTCCGCTGACATCCGATGCCCCATAGAGATGCATGGGGCGGCATCCGTTTAGATCCGCCTGAAAAAATGACAGGCGGATCTTAACGGTCCGCAAGTGTGAAAGGGGCCTTAGAATCCCTAAACATTAAAGCGGAGTTCCACTCAAAAGTGGAACTTCCGCTCATTTGCTTCCCCCCCCCCCCCCACATTTGGCACCTTTCAGGGGGGGGAGGGGGGAACGGGTACCCGTTTTTGACAGGTACCCTTCCCCACTTCCGGGAGACGGCGCCGTCCCTTGGAAGTTTGGCCCCCTTCTCTTTCCCCCCGCCGCCGAGCCAATCCGAATGCGCAGCACGCTTCGCGCATGCGCAGTAGGGGCCCCACCCATGAAGCCCCAAGGCTTCACTGCCGGGTTCCCTTGACGGCAATGGCGGCGGAAGCACCCGACAGCCAATGGAAACATTGGGTGCAGTGCTGACATCGCTGGACTCCAGGACAAGTAAGTGTCCAATATTAAAAGTCAGCAGCTACAGTATGTGTACAGTGTGTGTAGCTGCTGACTTTTAATTTTTTGAGGGGGGGGGGGGGGGGCGGAACTCCACTTCAAGAATTAAATGGAGATCGTTGCAATACTTTGTCACACCGTATTTGCGCAGCAGTCTTACAAAACGCAATTTATTGGGGAAAAATTCACTTTTTTAAAAATAAGAAAAAACAGTTAAGTTAGCCCAATTTTTTTCTATAATGTGAAAGATAATGTTACGCCAAGTAAATAGATACCCAACATGTCATGCTTCAAAATTTCGCACGCTCGTGGAATGGCGACAAACCTTGGTACTTAAAAATCCCCATAGGCGACATTTTAAAAATGTCTACAGGTTACCAGCTTAGAGTTACAGAGGAGGTCCAGGGCTAGAATTATTGCTCTCACTCTAACGATTGCAGCGATACCTCACATGTGTGGTTTGAACACCGTTCAAATAGGTGGGCGCGACTTGCGTATGCGTTCGCTTCTGCGCACAAGCTAACTGGGATGGGGCACTTAAAAAATTTTTCTCTTCTTCCTATTTATTTTATCTTTTTTTTTAATTTTTAATTTTTTTTTTTTATTTTCACACTTTAAAAAAAAAAAAAAAAAAAAAATGTTGATCACTTTCTATTTCTATTACAAGGAATGTAAACATCCCTTGTAATAGAAATAAGTAGAACAGGACCTATTTAATGTGAGATCTGGGGTCAAAAAGACCTCACATCTCATATCTACACTAAAAAAAATTTTCCATGATGGAAAAAAAAAAAAAAAAATGGGCTCTTTAAATCCGTTGCTAGGAAGTGACATATGACGTTGCTCCGGTCCTCCAAGGCCATAGAGTGGAGTCTGGGCCATTTTGCCCTCACTTGACTTCCTGCCTGAGGGGACAGCGAACTGGATCATTTTCCCCGCTACGGACGGGTCCTGGTAAGCAGGGAAAACGAACAAGCCACGGGAGGGATGTCTCCCGCCGCCCATAAGGGTGATCCCGTGGCAAAACCACCGCTGGGACCACCCTTATGGTAAAGCGGAGTGCCTGCTATTTAAAAAAATACTAGGGTTATAGCAGCTATCTGCTGCCATAACCCCAGTATTTAACGCCGAAATACAGATGTAAATACACGGTGGGCGGTCCGTAAGTCCGTAAAAAAGTTTATGGTGTTTGTTTACAATAGGCACCTAACTTTACACCTTACATTTTGCCAAATAGCCAAGAACAGAACACTAACACTACCTTGACACCGGCAATTAGGGCCAATGCGAATAGTAGCGGCAGGAATCAGAGATCATGACAGGTCGTCGGTGGCGGCAGCTATTCACCCCTCTGTACCTGTCATTTTAGTGAACATAGCTGGTGACCACACCAAGCCGGTGAGAGCCACAGCAGGACCTGCCTCTACAATTCGCACCATCCACGTCTTTATGGACCTTGCTTTGTGCACTGGTGCGCAGTCATGTTGGAATAGGAAGGGGCCATCCCCAAACTGTTCCCACAAAGTTGGGAGCATGAAATTGTCCAAAATGTCTTGGTATGCTGACGCCTTAAGAGTTCCCTTCACTGGAACTAAGGGGCCAAACCCAACCCCTGAAAAACAACCCCACACCATAATCCCCCCTCCACCAAATGATTTGGACCAGTGCACAAAGCCATGGATGAACAAGGTTGGGGTGGAGGAACTTAACTGGCCTGCATGGAGTCCTGATTTCAACCCGACAGAACACCTTTGGGATGAATTAGAGCGGAGACTGCGAGCCAGGTCTTCTCGTGCAAGATCAGTGCCTGACCTAACTAATGTGCTTCTGGAAGAATGGTTAAACATTCCCATAGACACACTCCTAAACCTTGTGGACAGCCAGAAGGGTTGAAGCTGTCTGTTATAGCTGCAAAGGGTGAGCCAACTCAATATTGAACCCTGCGGACTAATGGCACTTTTCCACTGCAAGTACCGGCTCGGCTCCACTCAGCCCTGCTTGGCTCAGTTTGGTTTTCCACTGCATGGTACCGCATGGTACAGTGTTGGAACGGTTTGGTATGGTTTGCTTTTCCACTAATAGTAAGTGGGTGGGATAACAACGATTTTCTGACCAATCAGTGGCTAGTAGTGACAAACATTCAAGGCTGCATGCAAAGGATTGTGGGATATGGTACCGGTACGGCCCTATTGGAACCACAATCGAGGTGGTACTGTTTAAGCGAGCCGTACCGTTCGGTTCCATTTAGTGGAAAAGCACCGCCACACCGTACCGAACCGTTCCATGCAGTGGAAAAGCGCAAAAGCGAGCCAAACCGTTCGGTTCCATGCAGTGGAAAAGCGCCGCCGTACCGAACAGTTCCAACACCGTACCATGCAGTGGAAAAGCGCAAAAGCGAGCCGAACCGTTCTGTTCCATGCAGTGGAAAAGCGCCATAAGACTGGGGTGCCATTAAAGTCAATGTGCATGGAAAGGCAGGCGTCCCAATACTTTTGACAATCTAGTGTAGCTAATTATATAAAAGTTCCAAAACATCTCCACCGGCTACTTGGCATGATTCAGCACTGCCATCCTTTCCGGACATGTTCCCACCAATGCATTTCAGAGTAAAGTATAATTAAATAAGAAACTTTAATAAATAAAAAAACTCTTTAAATAAATTAGACGTCCAATAAGCGTGAATTAAAATAAAATTTCCTTTTGACAGTATGACTGACTGAGGTCACACACAATGACATTTATACTCATGAAACATATAAAATGGCCAAAAACACACATAAAAAAACATAAAAAAAAAAAAAACATACAAAGAACAACGCAACATATAAAACAGAGATAGATCAGGAGAAGAGGTGAGGGACGCGTTGGGGAAAAAAATAATTCAAAGTTGGCAAACGTCCAGCACAAAATATCAAGTTTTACTTTGGAATTTGAGTGTCTCTACCACCTAGCGTTCTCTTCTCTCTCGAAAACAGCAGAAGTTGTCCTTTCATCGTTTTTATGGATCAGCTGACTCCAGCTTTTTCATGAACTGCCACAACTGGAGACATTAAAGCCTTTGGAAAACCAAAATCCTCAAAAAATAAAAAAAAAATAAAAAATAAAGTAGGAGGTGCTGTGTCGGTTGAGCCATAAAAATGTTGAAGGGACAACTTGCAGGGTTTCAAGAAAGAAGTTAGATGCAGACGAGATTTCCAGGTGGCAAAGAGATCCTCGAATTTCAAAGTATCACATGATGTTGTTGACTTGACATACACTTGGGACTAGGGTTGCCGCCTTATCCCTTTAATCCAGGACACATATTAATTACACAGGTTCTGAGGCTGATATAATGCACATCAGGCACGGAGTTTAATTAGCGCCTTAATCAGCCTCCGAACCTGTGTAATTATAGTGTGTCCTGGTTTAAAGGGATGAGGTGGCAACCCTACTTGGGACGTCTGTCAACCGAACCATCAAGACAGCACTTACACTCTAGTTTTTTTTGGATATAGTGGTGGGAGGGTAAGAACCCGTCAGATTTTACCTCTATTCAGGGCTCCTTTACAGAATTTCCCCCTCACTTCCTGTTTTGGGGACAATGCTTTAGAAGACAGGAAGTGAGAGAAAATCTAAAAACAGGAAAAAAAAAAAAGCTAACAGGGGGGTTCTAGCATTCCCCGTAACTTAAAAAAAAAAAAAAAAAAAAATACCCAAAAAAGGTTGCACCCTGGACAGGAAGCGAGGGGAAATTTTTCTAATGGAGCCCCAGACATCAGTAAAACCAGATAGGGGTCCAAATCCCTATCTAAGTTTGGTTAGTAGCCATAAATCATGGTAACCAACCAACCAACCCATGCAATAAAAAAATAAAAATAAATAATTAAAAAAAAAAAAAAAAAAAAGGAAGAAGTTCTTGGCTGGTTACCATAAGTCATGGCTACTAACCAAACTTAGATAGGGAGTCAAAGTAGCCATAAATCATGGTAACCAACCAACCCATGAAATAAAAAAAAAAAAAAAAAAATTAAAATTAAAAAAAGAAGTTGTTGGCTGGTTACCATAAGTCATGGCTACTAACCAAACTTAGATCAGATGCTACCAGCAAATTCAGGATTTTGAATCTGTTTAACATTTCCAGCTACTGGGTCAGCTTGAAGGCCATTTTAAGCAGGAACCCAACAATGGCAGCCTACAGTCTTCAGACAGATTGCCTATATAGAGTGAATTTTTTTTTTTTTATGGCTCATTTTGCCAAAAACATCACCTAGTCCAAAATTTAACCTTGATGCTATAAATAGGATCTGTCAATATTCTCAAAAAACATTATTCTTCTACCCAGATCTTAAAAACACAACATAAAATTCCTTCATAAATTAAAATATGACGATTAAAATGGTAACCGATGTGGACTGTAATGACAGAGGAGGCCTCAGTGCAGAGTGGGGTGGAAGTTGGAAGGGTATAGTGTAGAGTAAAGTGGTACAAGGAATACTCTGGGGTAATGGGGCCATTGTGAGGATGTGCTTCTAACAAGGTAAAAGGGATTTCATATTAACATTAATGGGGTCAGGGTAAAGTGTTGACCAAGAAGGGGGTAAAATAATGTAGTAATAATAAAGGCAAGGTGTAGTGAGTGGGGAACAAAATAAATAAAGGTACATCTTGTTGGTGGGAACAAATCATAAACATAAACCATGTGGGCTGTGCCTGGATGGGGCAAGTGAGGGTTCTGGGTGTGATTATTAGTAAAGGGACCTAGCTAATGAACTTAGGGGTAAAGACGTGCGATAAGTGCTCAATTACAGTAGACTACAAGGATACAAGTCAGGATTTCGCCACCTTCTTCCCAATATAAAGTGTCTATTTGGTGAGGACCAGGAAAATTAAGGTATGTGAAAGTGGAGGAGGTCAATTCAAGGAAAAACAAAATTCAGTGTTCACCTTCTATGGTGGGACTGGGAAAAATTCAATGGCCATCTTTGGTGTGACTGGGAAAAATTCAATGGCCATCTTTGGTGTGACTGGGAAAAATTTGATGGCCATCTTTGGTGGGACTGGGAAAAATTTGATGGCCATCTTTGGTGGGACTGGGAAAAATTTGATGGCCATCTTTGGTGGGACTGGGGAAAAAAAATCGATGGCCATCTTTGGTGGGACTGGGGAAAAAATCAATGGCCATCTTTGGTGGGCCTGGGAAAAATTCAATGGCCATCTTTGGTGGGATGGGGGAAAAAAATTCAATGGCCATCTTTGGTGGGACTGGGAAAAATTTAATGGCCATCTTCTGGTAAGGGGGAAGAGTGGGGACATGGTTAGGAAGCATAGGTGAGGAACAAATGCTCTAGCAGAGGGTGGGCCAGAATAAAGTGTGTAAAGGATGAATAGAGAATTCAGAGTGTTGGGATTGTGGTGAAGATCAATTAGTTAGATTTATTGTCCTTATGTCTGGTGAAGAACTTTGTGTTACAAGGAGTTCTCTATAGTTACCTTGAACAAAATCAGAAAAATAAAATCATAGGGGAAAGGTGGGAAGGGATGTGAAGTTCAGGGATGATGGAGAAAGGCCATCTCAGGGAGCTGAGTTCTGCAAGGCTCCTCATGGCAAGAGTTCCTGCAGTTAGACCCAGTTCTTGCAGTTAGACCCAGTTCCTGCAGCTAGACCCAGTTCCTGCAGCTAGACCCAGTTCCTGCAGCTAGACCCAGTTCCTGCAGCTAGACCCAGTACTGCTTGCTGCATATGACTGGGAGGTTGCGGCTTTGTCGGTTTTCATTCCTAAGCCGGTTCTTCCGCATGTAGCAGGGGTCGTAGTAATCCCATTCCATTCCTGAAGCCCAGGAGTGTGAGCCGGAGTCACTGTCGGATGACAGAATGTGCAAAGAAATACCTGCAGAACAACAAAAACCATCTGTTAGTAAAGTGTTTTATATGGTTTATTTAGATTTATTATATTATACTAGACATTAAGCCCGTTAAATTAACGGGCGTTAGAACATAGGTGGTCAAAGATTTGTAAAAACAGACTTAGCAGTAAGTCCACGCGAGCGCGCACCCGCCGCGCGCCCGCGCACACCAGCCGCTTCAACAGTTTTGCCCGGCCGCCTGAAGTCTCTGCGCTCCAAGTCCCAACGGCTGTCCGTGGGGCACATGCGCAGTATCGCAATCCCACAGACACAGGGACTGGACGCAGAGACACTTGTACTTTATATGTATAGATTATTTAGTAAACTTAGAACAGAAGGAGATATATATATGTGGGGGGGGGGGGAGGGGATTGTAGTGTATGGGGAGGGGATGGGATTGTAGTGTATGGGGGAGGGAGGGGATTGTAGTGTATGAGGGAGAGAGGGGAGGGGATTGTAGTGTATGGGGGGGATTGAACGATAAATGTCGGGTTGGAGATTGGTGTGGGGGAGGGGAGATGTGAGGGCAAAAATTCAGAGAGGGGGGGGGGGGAGCTCCTCACACACACAGAACAGTGGATCATCCAATAGGAAAAGACCCCCAAATCCACCACCACCTTCCCTCCCGGAAAAATTGCTGTCACAGGCGAACCAAAAGGTGCTGGAGACCCCAAAATTGTACAGCAGGTGGCCAAGACGCTCCCCTACAGCTGATAAAAATTTGGGGTTTCGGGGATGAAAGGGCGCGGAGCAGTGACCCCGAGAACCGGGCTGTGACCTAACCGCGAGGTGACCAGATTTAACATTGGAGTCTATGGCGGGGGGTGGCCCGGTTCTCGGGGTCACTGCTCCGCGCTCTTTCATCCCTGAAACCCCACATTTTTCTCAGCTGTAGGGGAGCGTCTTGGCCACCTGTGATACAATTTAGGGGTCTCCAGCACCTTTGGTTTGCCCGTGACAGCAATTTTCCCGCGGCAGTGTGTGCGTCCCAACGGCTGTCCGTGCGGCACATGCGCAGTAGCGCAATACCACGGACACAGGGACGGACGCAGGGACACTTGCATATTATTATTATAGATTATTAGCTGAGCATCAGGGCTGCTCTCAGTCTACCTGACAGGGCCCCCCTTCCCCCAAAAATATCTCTTCAGGGAGCAAATCACATGTGAATGAGCCCTTAAAGTATAGCTAAAGGCAAAACACTTGTTTTTTCAGAGGGGAGAGGGATTAGAACCCCTGTCCGTTTTTATTGCTGTCTGTGCCCCCATTGGGGAGATTCACTCTCTCTATTTGTCCTGTTTACCATCATCTTTGAAAGTAAAAAAAAAAAAAAAAAATCCAAATGGGGTTGTTCCCAGCAAAGTAATAGAGGAGTCATTTTCCGATGGGGACAATAGTTCTGGTGACCTGGGGAGGTCCCCAGGAAATTCCCTTCATTTTCTGAGATTTCCTCTCACCTCCTGATTGGCTATGGGGCAGAAAGTAAAGGGAAATCTCCGCAATGGGACACAGATAATGAAAAAAAAAAAAAAAAAAAAAATCTGACAGGGGTTTTAAACCTCCCTTGCTGTATGCAAATAAATAGCCTACTCTTTTACTTTCATTTTTCTTTAATTCTTTTTTAGAATTTTTAAAATAATTTTTTTTTTACATTTTTAAAAACAGCCCCACTGGGGGGCTTTGATGAAATATCAGGGATCCAAACAGACCCCTGATGTCTCACTTTTGAGACAGAGAAAAGGAACTGAGGCCAGAGATTCCCAGTCCCTTTCTCTGCAGCCTCAGCTGCCCTGGTCAGTGAACGAATGGGAAGTGTTCTGTGGTGAGCAGCTTCCGGTTCATTCACAAATCGAAGCATAGTAAAGCAAGTTTACTATGCTAAAATTGTGAATGAACACAGGTGATTGGTACGGGTCGCTCACTGTATTCATTCAGGAAAGAAGGAGCAGTAAATAGGACATCTTTACTGGCCCCCGCTCTCCATCCTGAAATTGATTCTCCTGTGTGCCAGCAGCAGCGCTGTGGGGGGGGGGGGGGGCTCACAGGGTGTCCCAGGCAGCAGGGGGGTTGTGGCACAGATACCAAAGCCTCTGCAGCTCAGCCAGAGGCAAAAGGGGGGGGGGAGAATCTGGCAGCACTGCAGGGGGGAACCACAATAGGTGCAATAAGGCAGTACAGTCGTCCCTCCTGCTCGGCAAGTGCCCGGGCCCCCCTTTAGAAATGATGGAGCCTGGGTCCAATACAGGGGGTGTGGCCATGGTTAGCATCACCCATTAGCATGTTGCAATTACTACATCATCTGCACCCCGTCAATCATTCTTTCATCATTTGTTCAAAACCAACATCAGTATTAACAATTTAACATCTTATACTCCTCAGTCCAGAATAGTCTCTAGATGACCCCCCAGTGCAGCACCAGTCTTTGGATAGTAAGAATAAAGGCAAATGGACTTTATTGGCACTAACAGTCGGACACTAGTGTCATAAAATGAAATATTTTATTTTGAAATTATTAAAAAACATGTATATACAATATGTGTGTCACCACAAGTGTAGAACATAAAGACATAACAGAAATCAAATATAAAACACGCAATTCAAAAGGCGCATATATTATATTCTAAATTGCCAAAGCCTCTATCACCGCCTTATGGACAAAAAATTACCATACTTTAGCTTGTACAGATTAAGGATGCTAGAATAGCCCTCTGGCTATTTCTAATGTAGCAAATTAAAGCTCTTTGGACGAATCCATCGGCGGTGAAAATGGGGAGGCTCGGTGATGAATACTGTATTCCAGTCACGGGCAAACTCTACATGTTTCGCGCCATTGGCGCTTCTTCAGGAGTTTTAATAGGGGCTGAAACAGTTCAAAGTAGCAGTATTGGTAACACAGTGTGTGAAAACACTGTTCTCTATTGCATAGATGCCGATGCCTATGGTCATGGAGCAGACACGAGGGCGAAGATCCAAGATAACGTGCCAGAAAACACACCCCAAAAGGGGGAAGGGGGTGTGTCAGAATAGGAGGTGGGGGGATATTTAGGATAACAATCCTTAATCCATTAATACTTAAAAAATAATAGTGATAAAGGTGAGGTCACGGGAAGTATAGCTGACTGTTGTAGTACAGATAGACATTAAAAGCTAAATTACAAAAGGGTAGTTCCGTATTCCCTTGGTATATATAATAATAGCTCAAACCATCCGGAAAAGATCCAAATAGTCTGTAAGAAAAGGCTTGCTATGGGACAGACGGCTTCTGCTAAATGGTGGTACAAAACATCCTTAGTATGGTGGATCAAGCCATCCGGGAGGTGTCCAAGATAGCCTGTAGCAAAATGCTTGCTGTCTTGCATACCGTCTCCTGTGGATAGCAAAGGATAAAAAAGAGATAATGCCGGCTGGACGGCCGTGACTTCCCACGAAAGCTCCAGGATCTTTCCTTCCCTGGAGCTTTCGTGGGAAGTCACGGCCGTCCAGCCGGCATTATCTCTTTTTTATCCTTTGCTATCCACAGGAGACGGCATTTAGCTAATTAGTTGAGGCTGCCTGCCCGACAGCAAGCATTTTGCTACAGGCTATCTTGGACACCTCCCGGATGGCTTGATCCACCATACTAAGGATGTTTTGTACCACCATTTAGCAGAAGCCGTCTGTCCCATAGCAAGCCTACTACAACAGTCAGCTATACTTTCCGTGACCTCACCTTTATCACTATTATTTCTTAAGTATTAATGGATTAAGGATTGTTATCCTAAATATCCCCCCACCTCCTATTCTGACACACCCCCATCCCCCTTTTGGGGTGTGTTTTCTGGCACGTTATCTTGGATCTTCGCCCTCGTGTCTGCTCCATGACCATAGGCATCGGCATCTATGCAATAGAGAACAGTGTTTTCACACACTGTGTTACCAATACTGCTACTTTGAACTGTTTCAGCCCCTATTAAAACTCCTGAAGAAGCGCCAATGGTGCGAAACATGTAGAGTTTGCCCGTGACTGGAATACAGTATTCATCACCGAGCCTCCCCATTTTCACCGCCGATGGATTCATCCAAAGAGCTTTAATTTGCTACATTAGAAATAGCCAGAGGGCTATTCTAGCATCCTTAATCTGTACAAGCTAAAGTATGGTAATTTTTTGTCCATAAGGCAGTGATAGAGGCTTTGGCAATTTAGAATATAATATATGCGCCTTTTGAATTGCGTGTTTTATATTTGATTTCTGTTATGTCTTTATGTTCTACACTTGTGGTGACACACATATTGTATATACATGTTTTTTAATAATTTCAAAATAAAATATTTCATTTTATGACACTAGTGTCCGACTGTTAGTGCCAATAAAGTCCATTTGCCTTTATTCTTCCCATACATATTTTGATTAGGACGTGGCACATGCTATTTTAAGTGTCCACAGCGTCATCCTGTGCTGACATCTTTCCCTCCCTTTTGACCAGTCTTTGGATAACCTCATTGCACCCCCCCATTCCAGTGTCAGCCTTTGGATGACCCCACCTGCAGTCCTCATTCCCCCCAGTCCAGTCTCTGGATGCTACCCCCCCCCTTCCAAGTCCAGCACCAACCTGTGAATGATGCCACTCCAGTAAAGCGCCAGTCTGTGGATGACCCTGCCTCTGGGTGACCCTAGCCCTAGTCCAGCACCAGTCTGTGGGTGTCCCCCAAAAGCCAGTCCAGCACAAGTCTGTGGGTAACCCTAAAAGCCAGTCCAGCACAAGTCTGTGGGTAACCCCAAAAGCCAGTCCAGCACAAGTCTGGGGGTAACCCCAAAAGCCAGTCCAGCACAAGTCTGGGGGTAACCCCAAAAGCCAGTCCAGCACAAGTCTGGGGGTAACCCCAAAGCCAGTCCGGCACAAGTCTGGGGGTAACCCCAAAAGCCAGTCCGGCACAAGTTTGTGGGTAACCCCAAAAGCCAGTCCGGCACAAGTTTGTGGGTAACCCCAAAAGCCAGTCCGGCACAAGTCTGTGGGTAACCCCAAAAGCCAGTCCAGGACCAGTCTGTGGTTAACCCCAAAAGCCAGTCCAGGACCAGTCTGTGGTTAACCCCAAAGCCAGTCTAGGACCAGTCTGTGGTTAACCCCAAAGCCAGTCTAGGACCAGTCTCTTTTTGACTCTGGCCCCAGTCCAACACCAGTCTCTAGATGACCCTGTCCCTCGATGACCCCAACCTCAATCCAGCACCAGTCTCTGGGTGACCCCAGTTCCAGTCTAGCACCATCTCTGGATGACCTTGCCCTAGCCCAGCAAATTTTCCAGATGACCCTTCTTGCCCCAGTCCAGCACTATTTCTAGGTTACCTGTCCATGTCCAGTGCCAGACTGTGGTATATACTGTTACCACATGTCATAAGACAACGATCTGGTTGCAGTTAATGAGATTTGGTTCTGTACATCACATTCTAATTCTGAACCTTTGTTGCTTTTGGGATGATATATGAGCCCAACTTCAGCTAAACGCTATTTAAATTTGGCTAACGGAAAGGTTAGAACTTTTGTTTGTTTCCTATTGTCATCAATGTTCATGTTGAGGAGATTTTCCCTCACTTTTTGTCTCAGTGATACCCTGTGAGACAGAGGTGTCACCAACACAGGAAATTAGTGGAGGTTTCCCCAATAGGGACATAGACAACAGAACTGGCCTAACAAAGGTTCCAACTCTTCCCCACCCACAAAATAATTTAGCTGGAATCTTGAAGCTGGGCATCACCATCTGAAGAGCAACAAAGATAGGTTTCTTCTCTGTATACTGACCGGCACTGACCCCAAAGTCACTGTCCAGTCCTGGGCCAGTTGAACTGCTGTTATGGAAGAGGCAAGAGGGTGCGTCTTCTGGAGGAATGGAACTAGCATTTTCAAACAACACCGAGCCCAGCGGGGTGAAGGACGTAACTCCTTTGAGACGTTTCCTCTGCGTACTCGTCTTGCGGCAAAATTTTACCTTTGGAGTCATCATCTAGGAAAAGAAAAACAAAACACCATTATAGCTCCAACATGATCGACCACTGGACATGATCATAATACTATTCTACCACACTACCTCCAACATGACCAACCACTGGACATGATGATAATACAATTCTATCACACTCTATACATGGAACACTACACCTCTAACATTACCGACCACTGCATACGATCATAATACAATTCTATTACACTCTATACATGGAACACTACACCTCCAACATGACTGACCACTGGACTGCTGAAAGTACAACAGCATGTACTATGCACTTCCAACATGGGCATGGTCAGAATACAATTCTGATACAATGTATACATAGAAAACTAGATCTCAAAACATGACCATAATACAGTACAGTTCTATTACACTCTATATATGTGGAACTCTATATCCCCAACATGACCAACCACTGAACATGACCATAATACTATTCTACCACACTACCTCCAACATGACCAGAATACTATTCTACCACACTACCTCCAACATGACCAGAATACTATTCTACCACACTCTACCTCCAACATTACCGACCACAATACTGTTCTACCACACTACCTCCAACATGACTGACCACTGGATATGATCATAACACAATTCTATTACACTCTATACATAGAACACCACACCTCCAACATGACCAGAATACTATTCTACCACTCTACCTCCAACATGACCGACCATTGGACATGACCATAATACTATTCTACCACACTCTACCTCCAACATGACCGACCACAATACTATTCTACCACACTACCTTTAACATGACCGACCACTGGATACGATCATAACACAATTCTATTACACTCTATACATGGAACACTACACCTCCAACATGACTGACCACTGGACTGCTGAAAGTACGACAGCATGTACTATGCACTTCCAACATGGGCATGGTCAGAATACAATTCTGTTACAATGTATACATAGAAAACTAGATCTCAAACATGACCATAATACAGTACAGTTCTATTACACTCTATATATGTGGAACTCTATATCCCCAACATGACCATAATACTATTCTACCACACTACCTCCAACATGACCAACCACTGGACATGACCATAATACTATTCTACCACACTACCTCCAACATGACCATAATACTATTCTACCACACTCTACCTCCAAAATGACCAACCACTGGACATGACCATAATACTATTCTACCACACTCTACCTCCAACATGACCAAAATACTATTCTACCACACTCTACCTCCAAAATGACCAACCACTGGACATGACCATAATACTATTCTACCACACTCTACCTCCAACATGACCAACCACTGGACATGACCATAATACTATTCTACCACACTACCTCCAACATGACCGACCACTGGACATGATCATAATACTATTCTACCACACTCTACCTCCAACATGACCGTCCACTGGATATGACCAGAATACTATTCTACCACACTCTACCTCCAACATGACCAACCACTGGACATGACCATAATACTATTCTACCACACTCTACCTCCAACATGACCAACCACTGGACATGACCAAAATACTATTCTACCACACTCTACCTCCAACGTGACCAACCGCTGAACATGACAAGAATACTATTCTACCACACTCTACCTCCAACATGACCAAAATACTATTCTACCACACTCTACCTCCAACATGGCCAACCACTGGACATGACCATAATACTATTCTACCACACTCTACCTCCGACATGACCAACCGCTGAACATGACAAGAATACTATTCTACCACACTCTACCTCCAACATGACCAAAATACTATTCTACCACACTCTACCTCCAACATGGCCAACCACTGGACATGACCATAATACTATTCTACCACACTCTACCTCCAACATGACCAACCACTGGACATGACCAAAATACTATTCTATCACACTCTACCTCCAACATGACCAACCACTGGATATGACCATAATACTATTCTACCACACTCTACCTCCAACATGACCGAGCACTGGACATGACCAAAATACTATTCTATCACACTCTACCTCCAACATGACCAACCACTGGATATGACCATAATACTATTCTACCACACTCTACCTCCAACATGACCGAGCACTGGACATGACCAAAATACTATTCTACCACACTCTACCTCCAACATGACCGACCACTGGATATGACCAGAATACTATTCTACCACACTCTACCTCCAACATGACCAAAATACTATTCTACCACACTCTACGACCTCCAACATGACCAACCACTGGACATGACCATAATACTATTCTAACACACTACCTCCAACATAACCAACCACTGGTACCCTACTAGCTTGCCTTTGTCCCCAAAGAGTTCTCCCCTCTTAGAAAAGCTGTAGATCTCTCTATAGGATCCAAAATAAAAGCCAAGCCTGTTGCTGGGGTTTTAACTGCAGGTGAAAACTCCTTAAAGCGGAACTTTACCCATGACAACACATAAAATAGGTGCTCTTTAGCAAGGAACATACATTACACATTATTAATTATGCTACCAAAATGAGTGTGTGCTGTAAATTGCCTCCAGCATTGCTCCTGTTTTTTCTTGCTGGAGGCTGCCATTTTGCTGAAGCCCAGAACCTCTGAACAGCATTAAATCATAAAAGCAGAACTAAACTGATTGATTTAATGGTTTTAAAAAACAAGTTACATTCCTGGAATGCAGGGATTGCTAACTGTCACATTTGCTTGTGTCCTCAACCAAACTATCAAATGGCTGCTGTCATAACTGATCACGTGTGCAGCACCATGGCAGGTGCAGATCAAACAGAAGCAGCTTCCTTGGCGGTAAAGGATAGGAGGGTTTAATTCTGCTTTAAGGCTGTCAGAAAATCAGGCTCTACAAATTCAGCAGTGCCTAAAAAGAGAGAGCAACTGAGCATGTGCAGAGCAGGGTAAGAGTGTATTACTGGGTTTTAAACAGTATAGACGCTTATTTGTAATGTTTTACATTGATATACCTGCAAAAGAGGCCAGCCTGAAGTGATCTATTAGATTTACAATAAGGTGAATATCATTTTGGTGCCTAAGCTAAAGAGTTTCAAGCACTCACATTTTTGTCACCAGGTTAGTGGCCTAGGTTTGGTTAGACAGAGAGTGCACTTACCCCTGGAGCCATGGCTGCTGCTGGCGTGTTTGGGGGAGCTGCGTTATGCCTGGTCCCCTGCTCACTGGATGACCTTGTGCCCCCTCCGTCATCTTCCACCTCATTCCAGCTTCTATTCCCCTCCTGGGGCATGCCACAGGACCTTGATGAGGAGAAAGGCATGATTGCCATCCTAGACGGGCGCGGTGAATAGGGTAATCCTGGAGTCTCTTCCAACTTATGACACCATTCTCTGGACTGGGTGCCCATCGACACATGGGCACTCTCGCCAAGGGCCAGGGTGGGCTCCAAGCCCTGGCTGATGCTAGCACATCGCCCATCGCACAATGACTTATTGGAGGCATTCAGGCAGCCAGGTGGTAGCCTGCAATGGGGAGCTCTAAGAAAGGGATTGTTGCCCCTTGACCCTCCTCTCCGTTTGCTCCTCTTTTTCAGGGACAGGGAAGGAAGGCGGTGGAATAGGAGGAAGCAATTGAGAAAAAACAAAAGCACCACACAGGGGATGAGAATAAAAACAAGGAGCGTCAGAGAGGGCTGTAGGAGCCACTTCTCTTCTACTGATGGAGCCACCTGGGAAGAAGAAGGCCCCCCAGCTAAAGGAAACACAGAAGTAGGAACAGACATCATTGCATTTGCAAGATACTTGGCTATTTGGAATTGGATAAAGTGGGGGAGGGGAGAGTGGAAAGCCAAAGTCAGTCCCAAAACTTGGAAAACACCCCCGGGATCTGGGTCAACCAGAAGTCAAAGAAGCTGGAAGACATTCATTGCCCTCGGAACTTGGATGAAGAGCAAGGACATAGTGGTTTTACACTCCATCTTACAGACCTCTCATTCTGAAAATGCCAGATGGCTGGCTGCCATGCTGGTCCTGGGACTTTCACAGTCCAGGACTGAAGAGTATACAAATTAGGAGTTGCACTTTCCTTCCGGGAAGGCAATTCAAAAAGCATTGAAGCCAGGGGATGGGTTTCACAACCAGACACATGATCAAGGAGGGCAACCCAAAAAGCATTGAAGCCAGGGGTGGGTTTCACAACCAGACACATGATCAGGGAAGGCACCCCAAAAAGCATTGAAGCCAGGGGATGGGTTTCACAACCAGACACATGTTGGGGGAAGGCACCCCAAAAAGCATTGAAGCCAGGGGATGGGTTTCACAACCAGACACATGATCAGGGAAGGCAACCCAAAAAGCATTGAAGCCAGGGAATGGGCTTGACAACCAGACAGCTAGCATTTTCAGAAGGCATGGTACCATATTTTTCTGATGGTACAGGTTCCTTTTTAAACTGTGGCTCCATTTTGCATTTAGTTTGTGTTGGGTTATAGAGGTGCATCTTTGGGTTTTTTCCATGTCTTTCTTGTTATCCTTTTTCAGCAAGTCACTGGTTTGGCTCACAATCAGTGCAGATGATGGAAGGCTGCATCACCCTGTAGGGGAGGAAATTCCATCCTCAGCCTTCAGGTGTTGGGGAGGCCGGAATACAACCCCTGCCATTGTCAGTGGTGGTGGGGAAGAGTTTGGATGCATCTCTCACAATTCCTGATAGAAGGCTTATTATATCACAGAATGACTCTGGCATTGGAAATCTTGTGGAGAGTGGAAATGTAATTACGGTAAATGTATAATAATAATAGTGTGTGACCGTGGAGGGGAGATTAGAGTGTAAGCTCCTCTGGTGTAGAAACTTATCTGACTGGTTTAGTGTTCTCTCAGCACTGCTTTATATGTCAGCAGGGCCGGGACAAGGGGTGCAATGGTTTATTGCAGGGATGGGGGCGCCATAACCCTAAGGGAAAGGGAGGGGGGGGCAGTTTGGCATCTTTGCCCTGGGTGCTGGATCTTGTCCCAGTCCTGTGTCAGAGCTATATAGATGTAAAATAATAATGTGTGACTGTAGGGGGGGGCATGGAATGTAAGTTCCTCTGGTACAAAGCCTTATATAAATGGCTCAGTGTTCTCTGTACAACACTATGGTATATGTCAGAGCTATATAGATGTATAATACCAATGTATGACTGGTGGGACATTAGGTAGAGTGTAAGCTCCTCTGGTACAGAGACATATGAATGGCTCAGTGTTCTCTGTACAACACTGCGGTATATGTCAGAGCTATATGATAATATTAATAATGTGTGACTGTGGTGGGACATTAGAGTGTAAGCTCCTTTGGTACAGAGAGATGTGACACTGTCCTCAGTACAGCACTGCGGTATATGTAAGAGCTATATACATGTATAATAATAATAGTGTGTCACTGTGGGGGGACATTAGAGTGTAAGCTCCTCTGGTACAGAGACTTATATGAATGGCTTAGTGTTCTCCGTACTGCACTGTGGTATATGTCAGAGCTATATAAATGTCTAATAATAATAGTGTGCTACTGTGGTGGGACATTAGAGTGTAAGCTCCTCTGGTACAGAGATTCATTTGAATATCTCAGTGTTCTCTGTACAACACTACGGTATATGTCAGAGATATATAATAATATTAATAGTGTGTGTCATCCACCTCATCCCTTTAATCCAGCACACATATTAATTACACAGGTTCTCAGGCTGATATAAGGCACTAGGTGAGTTTAATTACCACCTTAATCAGCCACAGAACCTGTGTAATTAATGTGTGTCCTGGTTTAAAGGGATGAGGTGGCAACCCTAGTAGGGGGACATTAGAGTGTAAGCTCTTCTGGTACAGAGACTGATGTGACTGGCTCAGTGTTCTCTGTACAACACTATGGTATATGTCAGCGCTATATAATAGTGTGTGACTCTGGGGGGACATTAGAGTGTAAGCTCCTGTGATACAGAGACTGATGTGACTGGCTCGGTGTTCTCTGTACAGCACTGCGGTATATGTCAGAGCTATATAAATGTATAATAGTGTGTGACTGTCGGGGGGGGGGGGGGGGGGAGGACATTAGAATGTAAGCTCCTCTGGTGCAGATACTGATGTGAATGGCTTAGTGTTCTCTGTACATCACTGCGGTATATATTAGAGCTATATGAATGTATAATAATAGTATTTTACTGTGGTGGGACATTAGAGTGTAAGCTCCTCTGGTACAGAGATTTATATGAATGGCTCAGTGTTCTCTGTACAACACTACGGTATATGTCAGAGATGTATGATAATAAAAACAGTGTGTGACTGTGGGGGGGAAATTAGAGTGTAAGCTCCTCTGGTACAGAGACTGATGTGACTGGCTCAGTGTTCTCTGTACAGCACTGTGGTATATGTCAGAGCTATATAAATGTATCATCCTAATAGTGTGTGCTGTGTGACTGTTGGGGGGACATTAGAGTGTAAGTTCCTCTGGAGAGATGTGACTGGCTCACTGTCCTCTGCACAGCACTGCGGTATATGCATGAAGAAGAATAATAGTGTGTGACTGTGGGGGGACATTAAAGTGTAAGCTTTTTCTGGTGCAGATACTGATATGAATGGCTTAGTGTTTTCTGTACAGCACTGCGGTATATATTAGAGCTATATGAATGTATAATAATAGTATATTACTGTGGTGGGACATTAGAGTGTAAGCTCCTCTGGTGCAGATACTCATGTGAATGGCTTAGTGTTCTCTGTACATCACTGAGGTATATATTAGAGCTATATGAATGTATAATAATAGTATGTTACTGTGGTGGGACATTAGAGTGTAAGCTCCTCTGGTACAGAGACTGATGTAACTGGCTCAGTGTTCTCTGTACAGCACTGCGGTATATGTCAGAGCTATATAATAATATTAATAGTGTGTGACTGTGGGGGGACATTAGAGTGTAAGCTCCTCTGGTACAGAGACTGATGTAACTGGCTCAGTGTTCTCTGTACAGCACTGCGGTATATGTCAGAACTATATAAATGTAAAATCATAATAGTATGTGACTGTCGGGGGGGACATTAGAGTGTAAGCTCTGTGCACAAATGCTTTATGTACTGGCAGCTGGTCCTTGGCAGCCAAATTGCAAGATTCCAGTCCTGTTCCTGCAGGATGTTGGAAAATGAAAACGCTCATTAATAGTAACTTCTTTTCCTTGGAAGTCTCGGAGTAAACAGCTCGTTAATTTATGTCTCCAGCCCAGTAAAAACACCTTTAATAAGTATTTGGTTCATTAGTGATCCCAGTCATGTGTGGGGGAAGAGATGGACTCCAGGCGAGGAGATGGCCCAGGTGGGCGCTATGTATAGAGGGATAGGATCATACCAGGCATACAATGACTAATTTATGACTTATAGCTTCTCTGCCCGCACCGACTAAATTCAGACTTCATTTCCGTGCCTGTCAGGCTGTTTAATTCAGGCCTCGGCCTGATGACCGCTTGCAGACCCCAAATAGCTGCCATGAAATACAAACCGAGCCACCTCTCAGGTTCTTCAGCTCCACCAAAAACTAAAAATGTCGTGTTGAGGAAAGTTCACGTGGATTTCCAGTCTGATAGACGGAGGGACCATCAATGTTCCCCAATTTTATTATTTTCCATAGAACCAATCAGACTTCTGATGCCCAATGATGTTCCAATCTGCAGTCTCCTCCTTCAGGCCGGTGTCCTACGGCTTCCGCTTGTAATTAGAGCAATGTGAACCGTGAGCTTTCATAAAGGATTTGCCCAACTTTCATTGGGTGCTGGTGAAGCTTTTAAAGTACCATTCAGCTCCAGTTTGTAAATGTTGAACACAGATCCTAAGGGGAGTGCTGATTGCCACTTTAATACCGGGCACCTTCACCCCCTCCCTGCCCAGGCCAATTTTCAGCTTTCAGGGCTCTCACACTTTGAATGACAATTGCACGGTCAAAAAACACTGTACCCACATGAAAATGTTATCCTTTTTTTTTTTCACACAAAGATCGCTTTATTTTGGTGGTATTGATTAGCTGCTGGGTTTTTTTATTTTTGCTAAAACAAAAAAAATATTTGGAAAAAATCTTTTTTTTTTTCCAGGTTTCAGTCAGTAAATCTTGTAAATAACAAATTTTTCTCCTTTACTGATGTGCATTGATGAGGCGACACTGATGGGCACTGATAGACCGCACTGATGGGCAATGATAGGCGGAACTGATTAGGAGACACTGATGGGCAATGATAGGCGGCACTAATGGGCACTGATTTGGTGACACTGATGGGCACTGGTAGGTGGCACTGATTTGGTGACACTGATGGGCACTGATTTAGTGACACTGATGGGCACTGATTTGGTGACACTGATGGGCACTGGTAGGTGGCACTGATTTGGTGACACTGATGGGCACTGGTAGGTGGCACTAATTAGGTGACACTTATGGGCACTGATTTGGTGACACTGATGGGCACTGGTAGGTGGCACTGATGGGCACTGATTTGGTGACACTGATGGGCACTGGTAGGTGGCACTGATTAGGTGACACTGATGGGCATTGATAGACAGCACTGATGGGCAATGTTAGGCGGCACGGATTAGGTGACATCGATGGGCACTAATAGGTGGCACTGATAGGCAATGACAGGTGGCACCGATTGGCACTGATTAGGTGACACTGATGGGCACTAATTAGGTGTCACTGATGGGCAATGATAGGCAGCACTGATGGCCACTAATTGGCGACACTGATGAGCAGGCACTAAAAGGCAGCACTGACTGGCATCACTAATGGGTACTGATTGGTGTCACTGATGGGCAATGGGGTTGATTTACTAAAGGTAAATCCACTGTGCACTACAAGTGCAGTCGCTATAGATCTGAGGGGAAGATCTGAAATGAGGGGAAGCCCGGCTGATTTCGATCATCCAATCATGTGCAAGCAAAAATGCTGTTTTTTATTTTCCTTGCACGTCCCCCTCAGATCTACAGTGACTGCACTTGTAGTGCACAGTGGATTGCCTTTAGTAAATAAACCCCTATGATTCATGTCACTGATGGGCACTGCTGGGGCTGCACTGTAATCAGGGCACTGATGATCAGAGTGTGAAGCGAGGAGAGCCGATAAACGGCACCTCCTTGTTTACATGTGACTGGCTGTGATTGGACACAGCCGATCACATGGGTAAAGAGCCGTCATCGGCTCTTTATCAAGATCTGGGTCGTGCCGTGTCCTAGGAACATGGCGACCGTGATCGCCACGTTGTATGTCCAATCTGGTTTGCCGTCATACCGTATGACATCGTCCAAGAACAAGAGCTGCACCGCACCGCCATCATTTTACTATATTTTGGACGGGAAGTGGTTAAGCAAGCTGCTTGCAGGCTTCAGAAATATTTGAAGCTTGTTGAAACCCTGCTGAAAGTAGAACTATAGGCAAAACTTTTTTTTTTTTTTTTTAATTTTGGATAGGGTAAGGGAGGGTTATAACCTGTCAGATTTGTTTTTTTTTTTTTGCTCTTTGTTCCATCGCAAAGATTTCCCTTCACTTCCTGTCCCATAGCCAAAACAAGAATTGAGAGGAAATCCCTACAAATTGAGACAATCCCTTGGGGACCCCCCTAGGTCACCAGAACTAGTGTCCCAATTGGAATATTTCCCCTCTATTACTTTTCTGGGGACAACCCAAAATTTAGAATTTTCTTTTACTTTCACTTTCAGTGATCATGATAAACAGGACAAATAGAGATGGTGAAAAACGTCCATCAAGGTTGCCTGCCACCTCCTGGACTTACAGTATCTCTCTATTGAATTTACATCTGACCGTTTTATTGTGTAGATAACTTCCAGAGCTCCACCACTGGATGCTCTGGTCTCAGCCCCTTCAAGTGTAGAGTCGAGGCAGCTGCTACACCCCTCCTCCTGCCCAGTCACAGAAGTCTCTGTATTATGTGAAGTCATTCACAAAATACAAAGGCTTCTGTGAATGGGCAGCAGAGGGGAGGGGCGGGCATAGCTACTGTGTGTGCTTCTCTCCTCTCAGTACGAAAGTGCAGTAAACCTGTCAGATGTAATTAATAGAGGGGTGTCCAGGAGGTGACATGCACATTGGACTTGAAGCAGAGCTCCACCCAAAAGTGGAAGTTCCGTCTTAAGGCCTTCTGCCCCGCTGCTGTTTGTGAAATTGAGCTTTTGGGGAGGAGTGGGTACCCGATTTTGACAGGTATCCCCGCTCCCACTTCCGCCCTGACTGTCCTGGCGATCGGAAGTGGAAGTTCCCCCCCCCCTTTGTAAATGCACCACCTCCTGCCCATCCTGTGGACAAGCCTCTTCACAGGCAGGATTAGGGGAACCTCCATGTTATTTATAGGAAATTTAACATTTTTAATGTTTTACAGTAAAGCAAATAAAAAAACACTGCTTCTTGCTGAATGGATTTATTAAATTTTTTGCATTGATTTCCCAGGTCAGTGCCCCCCCCCATTCTGTTTTGTCACCCCCTTGCCAATTGGCCCAGAAAATGGGCATAGTTTAATATGACAGATTCAGCTCCAAATTATTTCGGTGGGGTTCAGGTTCAGTATCCAAACTTCATTGAGGTTCACCAAACCCTGCCGGTACCGAACCAAACCGCTCATCACCACTCCTGTGTCCAATCACAGCTGATCACAATGTAAACAAGCTTGTCGGTTATCGGCATTCCTCACGCTGTCACATAGTGAAGAGAGGAGAGCCGGTAACTGGCAAGTGTAAAAAGGGACATTTTTTCATTGGGGATGAGGTTCACCAAACCCTGCCTGAACTGATTTGAACCCCGGGTAGTTTTGGCTCATTACTACTACTCTTCAGACTGATTCCTGAATGGGAGGGGTCGGACTCCAAAATTGGAGTGGTTCAATTTCAGAATGGGAGGGGTCTGATCCCAAAATGGGAAAGGTCTGATTGCAGAATGGGAGGGGGTCTGATTGCAGAATGGGAGGGGGTCTGATTCCAGAATGGGTGGGGGTCTGATTCCAGAATGGGTGGGGGTCTGATTCCAGAATGGGTGGGGGTCTGATTCCAGAATGGGTGGGGGTCTGATTCCAGAATGGGTGGGGGTCTGATTCCAGAATGGGTGGGGGTCTGATCACGGAATGGGAGGGATCTGATTCCTGAATGGGTGGGGGTCTGATTCCTGAATGGGAAAGGTTTGAATGGGAAGGGTCTGATTCCTGAATGGGAAGGGTCTGATTCCTGAATGGGAGGGGTCCCATTCCTAAATGGTAGCCATCTGATTCCTCAATGGGAAGGGTCTGATTCCTGAATGGGAAAGGTTTGAATGGGAAGGGTCTGATTCCTGAATGGGAGGGGTCCCATTCCTAAATGGTAGCCATCTGATTCCTCAATGGGAAGGGTCTTATTCCTCAATGGGAAGGGTCTGATTCCTGAATGGGAGGGGTCCCATTCCTAAATGGTAGCCATCTGATTCCTCAATGGGAAGGGTCTTATTCCTCAATGGGAAGGGTCTTATTCCTCAATGGGAAGGGTCTTATTCCTCAATGGGAAGGGTCCGATTCCTGAATGGGAGGGGTCCCATTCCTAAATGGTAACCATCTAATTACTCAATGGGAAGGGTCTGATTTGGACAAAGGTAAACACAAATTGGGGTAAAGAGCCAATCACAGTGGCCCTTTACAACGTGATTAGCTGTGCCCAATCACAGCTGATCACAATGTAAACACATTTGTCGATTATCGGCATTCCTTGCGCTGTCACAATGTGAGGAGAGCTGGTTACTGGTAAGTGTAAAAGGGGACATCTACACTGATAATCAGAGCACAGTGTCCTGATGATCAGTGCAGTCCCAACAGTGCCGCCTATCAGTGCCCATTAGTGCTGCATCATCAGCGCCCATCAGTGAAGAAAAAAATGACCCGTTACCAAAATGTTTTAACAGAAACTTTTTCTTTTTAAAATTTTTGGTCATTTGTTGTTTGTTTAGCAACAATAAAAAACTCAATAGTGATTAAATACCACCATGATTAATACCATTAATACAAAAAAAAGCTCTATTCGTCTCAAAAAATTATAAAAATGTCATATGGGTGCAGTGTTATATGATCGCGCAATTGTCATTCAAAGTGTGACAGCGCTGAAAGCTGAAAATTGGCCTGGGCAGGAAGGGGGTGAAAGTGCCCGGTATTGAAGTGGTTAAATAAAGATTTTGATGGAGTTCAGCTTTAAGTTTCTTTAAAGCCCCCGGGGGTGGGGGAATGCACAGACGTCTACCTGTTGACATGTCAAATGATTGCAGTGGATATAATTAGGACGTCCGTTCTTGGAGCGTCGGGAATAGTAAACATGACACATTCACCATGAAGGGGGGGGGAGGGGGGATCATTCAAATTTAACTTCTAGGATCAGCCATCTACTTCATGGATCCCCTACATTAAAGTGCCCCTAACGTCAGATATATTATGCATGTAGAGATCTGAGGCGAGCATTGGATGAAACTCGTATAAGAAGGGTCCTGGAATCATAAATGAATGCTGGACGTTGGAGGTGTCACAACGGCTGTTTTATCTTTGGTGTTGTTGATATAAGTCGATATAAACTCAATCCCTAAAATCTAATACAAGCTTTACAACATTGAGCTCAAAAGTATTTTTCCAAATTGTAAATCTGAAACATTATATTACAGTAAACCCTGGTGATCCTGCCATGAAGATCCTGGTTCGGGCACTTCCTGTCATAGGGTGACAACGCTCTTATCCTGCATTCTAATTGTGCTCCCTGTGTTGACACACAGGCTTCTGATGGAGCCGTTTCATGACATTACACAGGCATTGAGTAGGGTTTGGGTCCTCGGGCCTACCTTGAAAGTCTTGGGAGGGGGTGGATATGGCCTTCTGGCTTAGTTCACCCTCTCTCATGGGGTCTCCCTTCGGGGGAGCCCCACCTAGTACTTGGGGTGTGCTGTTTCGGCAGTCCTCCCAGAGAACAGGGTCTGCCTGGTTTCGGCTGGGCAGGACATAGTGAGTACCTCAGTCCCTGTCAGGAGTCTTGCGCCCCGGGGGGATCAAGGTCAGGGTCCGTCCTGTTTGGAGGTGGACTTTTCGCACACCCTGTGCACTTTTTGTGTTCTCACGTTTGCGTGTGTGCACTTTTTTATGCACCTGGTGTTAGCTTGAGTGTGTTCACACACCACAGGCATAAAAAAAAAAAAAGAAAAAGGCAGTTTCAGATCCCATAGTGCCCCACAGCTTGCTGCAGATCCTCCAGTCTCACATAGTGCCCCCAACTACCAACAATGTCCCACAATGCACCCTAACCACTAACAGTGTTCCCCAGCTCCCATAGTGCCCCCAGAGAGCCCTAAGCCGCCACAGTGCTGCCCAGCCCCCCACAGCTTTCAGCAGATCTTTCAGCCCCCGAACACCAACCATGTTCCATAATGCACCCTAACCTTTTAACAGTTTCCCCCAGCTCCCATAGTGCCCTCAGAGGGCCCTAAGCCCCCACAGTGCTGCCCAACCCCTCACAGTGCCCCACAGCTTGCTGCAGATTACCCAGCCCCTGTAGACCGTAGTGATACCAATAGTGTCCCAAAAAAACACCCTAATCTCTAATGCTGTCCCCCAGCTCTCGTAGTGTCCCCAGAGAACTCTAAGAAATCACAGTGCCCCACAGTTTGCTGCAGATCCTCTAGTCTCACGTAGTGCCTTCAACTACCAACAGTGTCCCAAAATGCACCCTAAACTCTAACAGTGTTCCCCGGCTCCTGTAGTGTCCCCAGAGAACCCTAAGCCCCCCACAGTGCCCCCGAGTTTGCTGCAGATCCTCCAGCTCTCATAGTGTCCCCAGAGAACCCTAAGCCCTCACAGTGCCCCACAGTTTGCTGCAGATCCTCCAGTCTCACGTAGTGCCCTCAACTACCAACAGTGTCCCAAAATGCACTCTAAACTCTAACAGTGTCCCCTAGCTCCCGTAGTGTCCCCAGAGAACCCTAAGCCCCCACAGTGCTGCCCAGCCCCCCACAGCTTGCTGCAGATCCTCCAGCCCCCCCGTAGTGCCCCCAACCAACAAGAGTTTCCCAAAATGAGCCCTAATCTCTAACAGGGTCCCCCAGCTCCCGTAGTGTCCCCAGAGAGCCCTAAGCCCCCACAGTGCCTCCCAGTTTGCTGCAGATTCTCCAGCTCCCTCATAGTGCCCCCAACCACCAACAGGGTCCCAAAATGCACCCTAACCTTTAACTGTGTCCCCCAGCTCCTGTAGTGCCCCCCAGTTTGCTGCAGATCCTCCAGCCCATCGTAATGCCCCCAACCGCTAACAGTGTCCGACAATGCACCGTAAACTCTAACCATGTCCCTCGGCTCCCATAGTGCCCCCAGAGAGCCCTAAGCCCCTACATTTCTGCCCAGCCCCCCACAGTTTGCTGCAGATCCTCCAGCCCCCTGTAGTGCCCCCAACCACCAGCATTGTCCAAAATGTACCCCAACCTCTAACAGTGTCCCCAAGCTTCCATAGTGCTCCCAGAGAGCCCTAAGCCCCTACATTGCTGCATGGCCCCACCCCCCAGCTTGCTGCAGATCCTCCAGCCCTCCTAACAGTGTCCCCAAGCTCCCATAGTGCCCCCAGAGAGCTCTACGCCCTCACAATGCTGCCCAGCCCCCCCCCCCCCCAGTTTGTTGCAGATGCTCCAGCCCCCCCCCCCCGTAGTACCTCCAACAGTGTCTCACAATGCACCCTAACCTCTGACAGTGACCCCAAGGTCCCACGGTGCCCCCCAGTGTGCTGCAGATCCTCCATTCCACCATAGTACCCCCAACCACCAACGGTGTCCCACAATGCACCCTAACCTCTAAAAGTGTCCCCTAGCTCCTATAGTGCCCCCAGAGAGCCTTAAGACCCCACAGGTGCTGTCCAGTCCCCCACAACCCCCCCCCCCCAGTTTGCTGCAGATCCTCCAGCCCTAATGTAGTGCCCCTAACCACCAACAGTGTCTCACAATGCACCCTAACCTCCCACAGTGCCCTCCAGTCTCCCACAGTTCCCCTGCAAAACCCCAGCCTCCTCCAGAATGCTCATCGGCTATAGGGCTACCATTTCTTCTCCTCTAACCCCCTCCACAACAACACCCAAGCCCATCCAGTGTGATTTTATTACTAAAGGTGTTTCCTATATACTGCACTTAGTTGGCGCCCTCTGTTGTTTGCAGCTCCATCCAGAGCCTTCCAGCATTTCAATACATATTTTGCATTCCCATACTATTTTTGTGTATTATCTTACTGTTGGGGCATGGAAGGAGGTTATTGGGTCTCAACAGGGTTGGGGAACCCCTAGTTTAGTGTTCATGGTGCTTTAGCAAACTAAATGCCATTAAGTTAGAAGGTTACATCTACTGTGCTGTATTTCAGGGCCGTTCTCTGCGGCGGGGGTTAATGTTCTTCTCGGCTGGCACACACTGCTTGGCTTTTAATCACGTTAAGTGAGGACCTGTCATCTTCTCAAGTACAAAATGGAAAAAGTCAGTCCAAACATTTGCTGCTATTCATTGCATGTGACTCACAGCGCTCTATGTATGGAGGCGGCTGAAGTGTCAGCGCTGATAGAGGGAGACCGGTGATATTAACAGTCGCTGACAGTACCATAATAGGGGCCTTGTGTGCCCAGCTCCCAGACGTACCTGGCACGCCCGATGCCACCCTCACTGCTGTCATCCTTCATTATTGAGAAGAGTGAGTTTAGATAGTTGCTGGTAAATATGATAGGATTGTCCCTGGCACACCACAAAAAGTAGGCCGATAAAAAGCAAAAAGAGTTAAAAAATATGCGTTTTTGTACTCGCAGTAAAATCCTTTTCTTTGCATTCAGTGGAGGACACAGTGAAGATCTGTAGATTGTGACCAAAGAGTTATAATGCCACCCGCAGCAATCGAGTTCAACCAATCTTCGCTACGTCCTTTGAATCCTTTCACATTTTTGCGCCTAAAAACGTGTTTTCTGCATTCTTGACTCCCAGAATGCACTTGGGAAACTTGGGACATGTAACAAAAAATGCTGCGGTGCGTTTCCTATAGAAATCAATGGAAGGTTGCGATTTTGAAAAACGCATTAACAATGCAGCATGCAGGAATTTTCAAAATGCAGAGAAGCAATGTGAACAGTTGCATGGAATTTAATGGGGAGTCATTTTTATGCGCTTTTGGCGAGCTAAAAAGGTGTTTCTTAGCGCACCAGGGGGCCAAAACTGCATTTTTGTATTCACCGCAAAATCCTTTCCAAAGGAAATCTTGTAATGTGTGTTACAATAGTAACACATATAATACCAGTCCACCCCCCCCCCCCCAATTTAACTGGGTACACATCCAACTCATCACTGTAGACCAGGGGTGTCAAAACTAAATTTAATCACGGGCCGCATCAGCATTATGGTTTCCCTCAATGGGCCAGTTGTTTGTGTAAGACTAGATGTCCAGAGCACCCTCCCCCTCACATCAGATGCCCCCCATGATCAGAAGTCAAGCCCCCTACCCTCCCTTACATCACAGTGCACCCCCCCCCCCAACCTTACCTTGTACTGCCGCTGGGAAGAAGCTAGGGATGGGGCCAGGAAGCAGAAAGTGCAGGGTCTGGAGGATTACCAGAGGGGCTCGAGTCAGCTGCTGGAGTCTAGGAATGAGAAAGGAAAGCCGCTCGGGTGAGGCTAAATGAACCGGTGCTGGTCAGCTCCGCCATCCAGAATTCCTACAAACAAAGAAGTTGGACCGCACTCGGAAAACGTGAAATCGAAGAAGTTTTGTTTTATTCCTCATACCGAATCCATACAGACAGTGCATTGAGAGACATGACAGGTTGACGCGTTTCACGATATAGATAATCGCTTACTCATAACCACACTGCTGCTGGAGTCTGCTGAATGCTGAGGCCAGGGGAGGAGGAGATGAGAGGTGCTGTGGCTGCACAGAGAGGCACGGGTTCTGTGGGATCTCCGATGTGACTGCTGAGATGGGGGGGGGGGGGCAGAGACCAGCCTCTCCACGGCTGCACAGAGATGTACAGGATCTGCTGGAGGAGTTCTATCCTCCACTCTGCTGCCAATTGCTGAGAGAAGGTGGAACGGAGATGGGGGGGACGCTGCAGGAAAGGTGCGAGGGCCACATGAAATGGCCTGGTGGGCTGGATTCAGCCCCGGGCCTTGTGTTTGACACATGTGCTGTAGACCATTAAGCAAAACAGTGTATGATGGAACTCCATTAAAAAGATTTCTTTATTTACACACATCTGTATAATTGATACAGCAGGAGGAGTGAGACTTTTAATGTTTTATAGAACTAGCACACCTATAGATTCAATGTGCATCTAATGTAAAAGAAGTAAGCATATACCCAACAATGACTGCCAATGGCAATACCAAAGAGCCAAGTAGGCGTGAATAGGCAGAGTTTCATACGAAGGGGTGCAACAATTACCAATGGCGCAGTAAGTAAGGAGGAAATGAGGGTCTCTAGTCACACACCCCTTTCTCAAGGGAGACCCTGAGGAAGGGGTATAGGACCCCTGAAAGAACTTGCTACATTCTTTTGCATTAAATACACATTGAATAAGTGCATCTCTTGGGATTGGTAGATGCTCTAGTAAGGCCCCTTTCACACGGGCTTTGCGATCAGGTCCCTGTTCGTTTTTCAGGCGGACCTGATCGGATGCTCCAGGTACCTCTATGGAGCAGCGCATGTCAGCTGACACCCGCTGCTATTCGATCCAATCCTGTCTGTGAAATCCAGATGTATGGAAACCCTATTTTCCCTCTATCTGGAGGATCGGATGGGACAGGCGGTCCGTTTTCATCCGATCTTCCATAGAGGAGAGCAGGTATCTGACAGGTCTGTGTCTGCAAAGTAAGCGGAGAAAGAGCTGTCATCCACCTGCTCAGCGGGGATTGGTGGATCGATCCCCGCTGAGCAAAACAGAGTCCGCCGGGCGGAAAGCCCGTGTGAAAGGACCCTTGTACGTACACCACTGACTTTGTTATTTTACAATGCTAGAAAAATGATAGTCCTCTCCTGGAAAAAGCCTACACTTCCCCGCCATTCAGGCATGGAAAGCACTTGTAAATGAAGCACTGCCCTTTTAAAAAGCCACTTATGCCAGCAGGGGAATATCCAATAAATTCGGGAAGGTGTGGGGTGGTTGGACAAAGAGTAATTCCCCGTACACACGCAACAATTATCGGCCGACCGATCGTCCGACTTTTGTCCAAGTTGTGTTTTGTTGGTTGGAATGTGCCTAGACTGCACACGAATTTTCTCGGCCAACAAAAATCTACTTCAGAAGTGATGTCATGTGCTGGTTAACTTTCCGTGTGTTTTTTCTTCTCTGAGCATGCCCAGTCTTGCTCATCAGATTTTTGTCTGCCGAAATCTGTACTGACTGACGAACAATCGGCCGTTCTGGTGACGGCCAACAAAAATTTTACAGCCTGCACACCAGATTTTTTTTGGCCGAAAAGTCGGAGTCGGTTGTCGGAAGCATCATACTAATAAGCCGAAAATCGGCCGATCAGACGTTGGCAGAAAATTCACGGCCAATTATCGACGCGTGTGTACGAGGCTTTACTCTAAAGTGTCTGAATAAATTGGGTGTATTTAAAGGGCCCTTAATAGCCTTCGTTTTTATACATTGTTTTGACTGGTCAATGGTATTTCTGGGGCTATGTACAAGACCTATACATTACCCTGGCGCTGTGAACATGAACAGATACCAGCCCTGGTGCCGACTCTTTGGTGTGGTGGCCCATAGGACACTGATATTGGGAGACAGAATCATAGGAGCTTAGGTGCGAGGAGGAATACGTTCCTCCTCCGCTGTGAATGCTGGGTGGCGGGCGTGTGACGTCACTGGTTGCTAGACGCCAGGCGGCTGATGATCTAGCAACCAGTGATCTGGAAAAAAAAACAGGCAGCCGCAGCCCAGATTTAAGCGCATCTGGGTCCGGATGCGGCCCGCAGTCCGCCTATTGAGGACCCCGGGTATAGAAAGTGGACACTTCAACAGGGGATCACCTTGCCCTAACGCTTGACTCTGGTGTTCCTGCCAACTGAAGTACTTTTAAGTCACGTTAAGACTGAAAAATATTTGAAGGTTGTATGGGTCCTATATACACATACTGTATTAACCTCTAAGTCTAAGCTATATACTCTGTGTCTTGTTGTTTTGCTAATCGTCGCCTGATGTTCAGGCTGTCGTAACTGTTTATGTGGTCTTTTTCTTTTGTACTGTTTTATAAAAACAGCAATAAAAAGAACTTACAAAAAAAAAAAATATGCACATTGAATCTAGAAGTGTGCTAGTTATGTGCTTAAAGTGGAGTTCCACCCAAAAGTGGAACTTCCGCTTTACGGCCTCCTGACCCACTGACATGTCATTTTTTTTTTTGGGGGGGGGGGTACCTAGATTTGACAGGTAGCCACTTCCACTCAGGCCACCTAGGTGGCTCGGGCAGAAGTTCTCCTCTGCCCCTCCCTCCCTGCAATCTTCTGGGATACGTCACAGGTCCCAGAAGATTGCCCGTCCAATCAGGACGCGCAACGTGACTTGCTCATGTGCAGTGCGCACCCGGCTGTGAAGCCGCAAGCTGTCACAGCCGGGTGCCCACACTAGTGATACCGGCGCCGCGGGGAGAACAGGGAGAGAGCCTTGGCTCCTGCCAGCCACATCGCTGGATCGTGGGACAGGTGAGTGTGTGTTTATTAAAAGTTAGCAGGTACACTTTTTGTAGCTGCTGACTTTTAATAAACACAAAAACAGGTGGAATTCCGCTTTAACCACTTCTGGATCGGAAGCATTTTCCCTCTTAATGACCAGGCCATTTTTTGTGATACTGCACTGCGTTACTTTAACAGACAATTGCGTGGTTGTGCGATGATGTACACAAATAAAAGTGATGTCCTTTTTTCCCCACAAATAGAGCTTTCTTTTGGTGGTATTTGATCCCCTGTGCGATAGCACAAAGCAGATAGAAGGCAGAAAAATGACATCTTCCTCAGGTTTCATTTTATATAATCTCTGGCATTATTGGGACAAGGTCGTCCGGTGCCCAAAGCAAAAGATGTTAAATTTTACCCCCAACTTACCACTCTGCAAGGTGCCAAAAGTGTGAATAAAATGATGGTCAACTTGCACTCCCCACACATGCTGCACCCAGAGCAGCTGCCCCACCTGTCCCTTGTGCGGACCCTGATCTCTGGGATGGCGGTTCTGCCATCAATACAACAAAAGCTCCATTGGTGCATTGAGGCTGTTCTCATCACTCCATCTAGACATAAAATAAACATGGACAACAGTCATAGAAGGCACCTACAGCCTTATCACTCCAACTAGGTGTATAATAAACATGGACAACAGTCATAAAATACACCCCAGTCTACAGGCTCATCACTCCACCTAGACATATAATAAATATGGACTACAGTCATGAAAGATGCCCGCACCTACAGCCTCATCACTCCTTTCATACACATAATAAACATGGACAGCACTCATAGAGGTCTCCCGCACCTACAGCCTCATCATTCCACCTAGACACATAATAAACATGGACAGCACTCATAGAGGTCTCCTACAGCCTCATCCCTCCACCTAGACACATAATAAACATGGACAGCACTCAGAGGTCTCCTGTGTTGCAGAGTGTGATCACTGGGTGCAGCGGAGTCCATTATGATCAGACATTGTGGAGTAAACAGGAACTGGCTTCTTTATTGGAACATAACACAGAAAAAAAAAAGAGGTCTCTTTCTCATAGTAATAAGAACAACAGACAGGAAGAGATAACCAACCATTTCAGTACAGTGTACAGGATATTACAACACATCATAGAAAATGCATAGCATATCACTGAGCATTAGCGACATCTAGTGTCCGATTTGTGAACTGCAGTTAATCTGCTAAGCTGAAAGCTGTTGTATCCTGCACCTACAGCCTCATCACTCCACCTAGACACATAATAAACATGGCCAGCACTCAGAGGTCTCCCGCACCTACAGCCTCATCACTCCACCTAGACACATAATAAACATGGACAGCACTCATAGAGGTCTCCCGCACCTACAGCCTCATCACTCCACCTAGATACATAATAAACATGGACAGCACTCAGAGGTCTCCCGCACCAACAGCCTCATCCCTCCACCTAGACACATAATAAACATGAACAGCACTCATAGAAGTCTCCCGCACCTACAGTCTCATCACTCCACCTAGATACAGTCAGGTCCATTAATATTGGGACACAGACACAATTCTAATCTTTTTGGCTCTATACACCACCACAATGGATTTGAAATGAAACAAACTAGATGTGCTTTAACTGCAGACCTTCAGCATTAATTTGAGGGTATTTACATCCGAATCAGGTGAACGGTGTAGGAATTACAACAGTTTGTATATGTGCCTCCCACTTTTTAAGGGACCAAAAGTAATGGGACAGATTAACAATCAAAAATCAAACTTTCACTTTTTAATACTTGGTTGCAAATCCTTTCCAGTCAATTACAGCCTGAAGTCTGGAATGCATAGACATCACCAGACGCTGGGTTTCATCCCTGGTGATGCTCTGCCAGGCCTCTACTGCAACTGTCTTCAGTTCCTGCTTGTTCTTGGGGCATTTTCCCTTCAGTTTTGTCTTCAGCAAGTGAAATGCATGCTCAATCGGATTCAGGTCAGGTGATTGACTTGGCCATTGCATAACATTCCACTTCTTTCCCTTAAAAAACTCTTTGGTTGCTTTCGCAGTATGCTTCGGGTCATTGTCCATCTGCACTGTGAAGCGCCGTCCAATGAGTTCTGAAGCATTTGGCTGAATATGAGCAGATAATATTGCCTGAAACACTTCAGAATTCATCCTGCTTTTGTCAGCAGTCACATCATCAATAAATATAAGAGGACCAGTTCCATTGGCAGCCATACATGCCCACACCATGACACTACCACCACCATGCTTCACTGATGAGGTGGTATGCTTTGGATCATGAGCAGTTCATTTCCTTCTCCATACTCTTCTCTTCCCATCACTCTGGTATAAGTTGATCTTGGTTTCATCTGTCCATAGGATGTTGTTCCAGAACTGTGAAGGCTTTTTTAGATGTTGTCTGGCAAACTCTAATCTGGCCTATCTGTTTTTGAGGCTCACCAATGGTTTACATCTTGTGGTAAACCCTCTGTATTCACTCTGGTGAAGTCTTCTCTTGATTGTTGACTTTGACACACATACACCTACCTCCTGGAGAGGGTTCTTGATCTGACACACATACACCTACCTCCTGGAGAGTGTTCTTGATCTGGCCAACTGTTGTGAAGGGTGTTTTCTTCACCAGGGAAATAATTCTTCTGTCATCCACCACAGTTGTTTTCCGTGGTCTTCCGGGTCTTTTGGTGTTGCTGAGCTCACCGGTGCGTTCTTTCTTTTTAAGGGTGTTCCAAACTGTTGATTTGGCTACAACGTTTTTGCTATCTCTCTGATGGGTTTGTTTTGTTTTGTCAGCCTAATGATGGCTTGCTTCACTGATCGTGACAGCTCTTTGGATCTCATATTGAGAGATGACAGCAACAGATTCCAAATGCAAATAGCACACTTGAAATGAACTCTGGACCTTTTACCTGCTCCTTGTGAATGGGATAATGAGGGAATAACACACACCTGACCATGGAACAGCTGAACAGCCAATTGTCCCATTACTTTTGGTCCCTTAAAAAGTGGGAGGCACATATACAAACTGTTGTAATTCCTACACCTTTTACCTGATTTGGATGTAAATACCCTCAAATTAAAGCTGGAAGTCTGCAGTTAAAGCACATCTTGTTTGCTTAATTTCAAATCCATTGTGGTGGTGTATAGAGCCAAAAAGATTAGAATTGTGTCAATGTCCCAACATTTATGGACCTGACTGTACATAATAAACATGGATAGCACTCAGAGGTCTGCCGCACCTACAGCCTCATCTCTCCACCTAGACACATAATAAACATGGACGGCACTCATAGAGGTCTCCCGCATCTACAGCCTCATCACTCCATATAAACACATAATAAACATGAACAGCCATAGAAAATCCACAAATCATTTTATTTCATTTCAGCTCAGTGTGTAGAAATGTCAAAATTCACAGGTTCAGTTAAAATTATATTTACAAAACCTTCAATTTGCTTAAAAAAAGTTTTTCGAAAAGTCATTCCTCTGTCCCCTAATATTTAAAAATACTGATAAATTCACTTTCTAAAACGGAAATATATACACACATACCAGCTGATAAAAGTCTACACTTTAAAGGGTCAGTCCACCCAAAACAAATACTTCCATTGTCCTTGGGATGCTGGCTTCTTGGGGACTCCATGGGTGATATTTGTTGCTCTTGAGTTCCCAGCTCCGCCCACCTGTCACATAGGTTCCTACTGAGCTGATTTCCTTTTGTCATTTAGAAGGAGTAAGTGTCATGCAGAGGGGGGCGGAGCAGGGAATTAAGAGAAGATCGTGACCCTGGAAACCCGGAGTAATCCAAAAATGCCATAATATGGAACGTAAATTCTGGATGGACTGACTCTTTAATAATAATAATAGGTTATCTAAGAAGTCCTTTTTAACCCTTTACACTGCCAGCAGGGCATTATCGCACGATGGCGGGATAGAGGTAGCACGTTCCCGTAGTGGCACCATTGCGTCGGAGTGGTCTGGAGGTTCGCACACTGTCCGTGACGCAAGTTCTGAAGTCCTTTTGCAAACTACAAACTTAATAAAACGTCTCTCGTCTTCTTGTGCATAGGATGTGTTTTGACGACGGCTGTCCTGGGATCCTGCAGGTTTATCGGCATTATGTCTGGCGTATTGCACGGGGGGGTCTCTTGTCCCCCCCTCCCCGTTTTTTACTTACAGTACTAGGAGCAGGGCAGGTGTTGTTTGAGCAGTTCACGGGTGGGTTGGGGTATTCTGTCGGGAAAGCGGACCTGAAACTCGACTATTAAATCGCCCCGTTGGGTGGGGACTTTCGGAAACGGTAGTCCTTCGCCCCGCAGGCGTTTCACCGTGGCGGGCTTGATGACGTCGCTGCAAGGCAGCGGGATGACTCGTCCATCGATGGTGGGAATGTTAACGGTGCAGCCACAAAGAGCCTGAGGGTGAAAGAGAAAAGACAACGGCGTCACATAGGAAGGATCGTAATACATGACTGTCAATGTCTTTTTATAAAAACAGAGCTTCACAAACATGGAGGCAATGTCCCAGCAGCCAATCTTAGGACAGGTTGGTACATAATGGCTGATAATCAGCTGCTAAGGGTATAGCAATAAATGCAAAATGCTACAGACAAAATGTATTCCAATTGACTGCTATGAGTTACTGCACCCTGGAGAAGCACTAGACCCTCTGTCAGGTTTTTATTGTCAGTAGTAAGGAGATCCTGATTTTTCTATATAGATATTTAGATCACTAGAGGGGTCACCAGCAGGAGGAAGGAGGTCCTGATTCCTCTATATAGATCTTTATATCACTAGAGGGGTCACCAGCAGGAGGTCCCGATTCCTCTATATAGACCTTTATATCACTAGAGGGGTCACCATCAGGAGGAAGGAGGTCCTGATTCCTCTCTATAGATCTTTATATCACTAGAGGGATCACCAGCAGGAGGAAGGAGGTCCTGATTACTCTCTATAGATCTTTATATCACTAGAGGGATCACCATCAGGAGGAAGGAGGTCCTGATTCCTCTCTATAGATCTTTATATCACTAGAGGGGTCACCATCAGGAGGAAGGAGATCCTGATTCCTCTCTATAGATCTTTATATCAGTAGAGAGGTCACCATCAGGAGGAAGGAGGTCCTGATTCCTCTCTATAGATCTTTATATCAGTAGAGAGGTCACCATCAGGAGGAAGGAGATCCTGATTCCTCTCTATAGATCTTTATATCACTAGAGGGGTCACCATCAGGAGGAAGGAGATCCTGATTCCTCTATATAGATCTTTATATCACTAGAGGGGTCACCATCAGGAGGAAGGAGGTCCTGATTACTCTCTATAGATCTTTATATCACTAGAGGGGTCACCAGCTGGAGGAAGGAGGTCCTGATTCCTCTATATAGATCTTTATATTTAACCACTTTACCACCGGAGGATTTTGCTGTCTTACGTCCAGGCCACTTTTTGCGATTCGGCACTGTGCGACTTTAACTGACAATTGCGCGGTCATGCAACGCCGTACCCAAACGAAATTTACGTCCTTTTTTTACCACAAACAGAGCTTCCTTTTGGTGGTATTTGATCACCTGTGTGATTTTTATTTTTTGCGATATTAATAAAAAAAAAGCGACAATTTTGAAAAAATAACAATATTTTTCTACTTTGACAGTTAAAAAATATCCAATATATTAAATTTTTGTCATATATTTAGGCCAAAATGTATTTAGCTACATGTCTTTGACAAATTCTCAATGAGCGTATTTAGGCAAAAAGCCTATTTTGATTGGTTTGCGCAAAGTTATCGCGTTTACTAACAAAGGGAAAGATTTTTGTCTTTTTTTTTTTTTTTAACGAATAATGGCGGCGATCTGCGATTTTTTTTTTTTTTTTTTTTGCGGGACTGCGACATTGCGGCGGACAGATCGGACCCTTGACTGACACTTTTGGGGGGACCAGTGACATTTCTACAGTAATCAGTGCTATAAATATGCACTGTTACAGTAAAAATGACACTGGTAGGCAAAGGGTTAAATTTTATTGGTGATCAAGGGGTTAATGTATGCCTGGTGCTTACTAACGTGTGTGGGGGGAGGGACTAAGTGACACAGGGACAGATCGCATGTTCAGCTATGCTGAACCCTGCAATCTGACCCTGCCTGTCACTTAGGAGATCCGCCCGCTTTGTTTACACACGCGGGCGGATCTCCACACTCGATCCCCGACGATCGGGGAAGAGCGGCGGTGATAACCGCCGCTCCTCCCCTGGCCCGACTCCCGCTGTGATTGGAAACAGCGGGAGCGAGCCTCAGGTGGCGCGCGCGCGCCGCCCACAAGCGGAGGAGTCCAGCGACGTAGACATACGATATCGAGCCACTTTGCAGCAGTACGGTCAACGTGACTGGTCGGCAAGTGGTTAATAGAGGGGTCACCAGCTGGAGGAAGAGGATCCTGATTCCTCTATATAGATCTTTATATTTAATAGAGGGGTCACCAGCAGGGGGAAGGAGGTCCTGATTCCTCTATATAGAATTATAGCTATCATTAGAAGGATCACCAGCAGGAGAAAGGAGATCCTGATTCCTCTGTATAGACTTTTATATCACTGGAGGGGTCTTCAGCAGAAGGAAGGAGATCCTGATTCCTCTATATAGATCTTTATATCACTAGAGGGGTCACCGACAGTAGGAAGGAGGTCCTGATTCCTCTATATAGATCTTTTTATATCACTAGAGGAGTCACCAGCAGGAGGAAGGAGGAAGGAGGTCCCGATTCCTCTATATTGATCTTTGTATCACCAGCAGGTGACCTGTCCTTGGCACATAGGAATAAGCCCTGACAGAGGACACCGGGTGCCCCTAAGAATACACAGTATTATACAGGTAACCTGTCCTTGGCACACAATACTAAGTCCTGGCAGAGGACACCGCGTGCCACTAGGGATACACAGTATTAGAAGTATGACCTGTCCTTGGCAGGTATAAGGTACCCTTTGGGACAATGCTGCATATAATGTAGCGGGCATGTTCTCCTTATCGGTGATTCATGTGCCTCCCGCAGAGCCTGACAGACTATTCCTGGCACAGGAGTGCTGTACTAAATATGGCAACAGAAAGAAAATGTTCATCTCAGTATCCCGTGGGAGAATCGCTCTCCAATGCCATCACCTTTAATGGAGCAGAGCTAGTCGCTGAGCTGCGGCAATCTGTCTCTCTCAAGCTTAGAGGAACTGTGGGGCCTTCTGCCTGCCACAGCCTGGGCACGATGGGATTTGTAGTTCCTCAGTAGCGGTTTGATTACTCTGACACTACATATCTGCTCTAGCTTTAAGATACCTAGCACCTTTGTGATTGCTAAAATGGGCCAGTCCACCCATTTCACAAACAGGTAGAGTTTGGTGGGCTGAATGTGTCACTGGACTCCCGTGGTGGGATCTCCTTGCCATAGACCTTAGGGGCTACATGCCCCCTTCCCCTTGTTTCCTTTTCCAAACTACTATGTAAAATCACATCAGAACTGCAACAGAGTGTGTAATCTCCTCCCCAGGTTCAATGTTTCCCTAACCCTTAAGTGAGCCCTAAAGCAAAACTGTCTGATGGCAGTAAATTTCCACTTTAAGAAAAAAGAAGAGATAAACCTATACAGACCATACAGATTGGGGGCTCCTTGGAAACAGCGCAAACGCATGGTGTGTGCAGTTCTTACGGCCTCCAGCCAATCCTATAACTAATGATGAGCTGTGTCTACAAGGAAAAACTGGAGTGGGCCTGACCACTTCTGACCATTCTCTATAAGCCGACCTGAGTCAGAATCCACCCACCAGGTTGAATTCTCCTTTCAAGGATTCAGCCTGGTACTAGTTATGGGATTGGCCAACATGAATGCTGAAAACCGTGACAGTGCAGTCATCAATGGGTCAGCCAATTCTGCTCAATGCTACACTTTGCTTCTGCAGGTCCAACTTTTGAAGCCATAATCTCCATCCTAGCTTCACTACTCCGTGAGTAATTAATTGTGAATGAGTAAAGCATAGGGGACACCTGCATGTATCTGGTCCAGATCGGTGACTACCATAGTAGTGACAGTAGGCACTACCTGGTTATCAATTGCAGCTCCCATATCTGTACCCTTTAAAAAGTATATATGGGAAATGTCTGATCAATGAGAAAACGGTAAGGAACTGTCCAACCAATTGTTTGGTATTCCTGGCTGCTTTGTTTTGCCCCTTCTGGATGAAATCTACTGAACTTCGGGTAGAAACTTTTCAGCAGCTTTAAAATCTGGTCTTTTGCAGTGTAATGCTGCAACTGAGTATTGCTTTGTTCCTGTTTATATACCTGGTGGCCGCTGTGCATTCTCCTACCCTGCCACCATTCTTGTAACTTCCCCATTGTAGTCTATTTCTTACCAGTGGCAACCTAAGTCTGTCACAGCTGGCTGTACTGAGAAGACCTGGGTATCTTTGACTTCACTGTCTAACCTAATTGACAGGCCAGGGGACTCAGTCTGTCCCACCTACCATGACATCAAACCTTGGCTGACAGGCCAGGAGACTCCTAGTCTGTCCTACCTACCATGACATCACGGCTTGATTACCAGGCCAGGAGACTCCTAGTCTGTCCCACCTACCATGTCATCACGGCTTGATTACCAGGCCCGGAGACTCCTAGTCTGTCCCACCTACCATGACATCACGGCTTGATTACCAGGCCAGGAGACTCCTAGTCTGTCCTACCTACCATGACATCACGGCTTGATTACCAGGCCAGGAGACTGGCCCACCTACCATAACATCAAACCTTGGCTGACCGACTATGATACTCCCAGTCTGTCCCACCTACCATGACATCAAGCCTTAATTACCAGGCCAGGAGACTCCTAGTCTGTCTTACCTACCATGACATCAAACCTTGACTAACAGGCCAGGAAACTTCTGGCCTGTTCCACCCACTATGACATCATACCTAGACTAACAGGCCAGGAAACTTCTGGCCTGTTCCACCCACTATGACATCATACCTAGACTAACAGGTCTAAAGACTCCTGGTCTATCATGACCACTAGAATCCTGCCCACACTGACGCCCGTAGATAACTATCATTCTCATTAAATGATGGGAATTGTAGCTTGTTCTATAAATGTTTCATATGCACATCCGTACCTCCCTAATACCTCCAACAAGGGGCCTGGGCAAAGCTGTTTCCAAACGATGGCATCGTTGACTTTTCTAAGGTATGTTAATTCAAAAAACTAGGTCGTTTTATTTTTTTTTTTACAGAAATGATTGCTGTAAATTGAAAACTATCCTTAGGTTTCCTTACTTCGTAGCCCGTTTTTCTGGTGCAGTTTGTTCTATGGAAGGTGTGTTTTTTGGGGGTGTTTTACATGTGCTGCCAATGAACTCTAAGTTTATAAATGTCTTTGCTGGAAACCAGAACAAACCACTCACAACAATCATGGCTTTTTCTAACATGCAGATGTGACCAGGGAGTTGGAACTAAGCGCTCGGCACGTAACCTTCATCCTCTATAGAACGAGCCGGCTTTTCCCAGATCCCAGGAGTGAAATCTCGGAGAGAAATGTGGAGCAGCACAGACCGTGCATCCCTCCGCCTGCCTTCCCAGCAGCTCGGGGTATAAATACACACAGGGCTTTAAATAGCAGCCATGGAAGTTCTGCATTCACCAGGTGGGAGAGGATAAAAGGTCACCGGGAATGGGGGAGTCGGTTAAAGCTCTGAATTTACTGTTTATAGTCGGCTGGTATATCTGATTGCTACGAGGGCTGAACTGGACGTGCCTAAGAGGCAGAAAAATATCCCACAGCTACTTGTAGATGTACTCTAGGATACAAGATAAGTTTATGGATAGGTTCCTGGGACATATGTACCTAAAAAAAGCTGCTACATTTTTTTAATATATTGAAACTTCACTACTTAGGAGAGGAGGTAATATTAGAGCAGATACATCACATCTGCTCACTGAGTGGCCCTGCTTGGAGAAGCCACTTATGGCATGGGCATTAAAAGAGATGCATGGGATTTATTTTTTTGTTGAATCATACTTACCTAGGTGGATACAGCATCTGTCCCCCGCCGGCTCTAAGACTGAGAACCGAGTGATCAAACACTGCCGATCGCTCGGTTCTCACAGCTCCCTGAGCAGAGTGCGGCTGGCTGTCAGTCACTGGCTCTCTGCTCCCCCATCCTCACTCACTGGAGCGCTGGGAAGTGGGGGGGGGCAGGGAGCAGTCAGCTCAGCAGCTCGCTGAGAGGCTGAGCGGGGTGTTGGTCCAAGCATATGGGCAGATCCCAACCATATGGTTGTTTACCTTCCCGAGCCTGGACCAGCTTTGTGACCAGTGGTGGCCCGTCCATTGGGGGCGCCGCACTCCCATCCATGCATCCAGCCCCCTAATCTACATGCAGGGCGCTGGATGCATGGATTCTATTGGGGTTTTTTTTTTTTTTGAAGCACATGATTAGAGCTAGAGGCTCTAATAGGCTTAAAAAAAAAAAGTGGGCTCGGGGTGCAGAGCACTGCGCCCTGAGCTCACCCGGTTGTATGACCATAGCGAATGAATATTCGCTATTATCACACTGATTCTCCTCCCAGCCAATCAGGAAGCGGGTCATGAGACCCCTTTCCGGATTGGCTGAAAAGAGAAGCGATTTTACTGGCCATTGGCCAGGAAGAGGGAGGAGACGCACGGCCAAGGGAGGTAAGAATGCTGGACATCCGTCCGTCCTGCTGGGTGGGGGGGTGGTGTATTTGCCGTCCGTCTCACTGGGGGTGTATTTGCTGCCCCCCCAAATTAATGCGCACCAGCCACCACTGTCTGTGATGTCAGCCAAGAATGGGCTTCAGGACACTGTCTGCTGAAAACAGGTAACAGTATTGCAAAAATGATCTGCACTCCAGGAGAAGTACAGCCAAACGAGCTTTGGCTGGACTCCTCCTTTCAATGTGGGATGGATTGGGATTAGGTAATGTACCGATGTATGGATTGGGATCAGGTAATGTACCGATGTATGGATTGGGATCAGGTAATGTACCGATGTATGGATTGGGATCAGGTAATGTACCGATGTATGGATTGGGATCAGGTAATGTACCGATGTATGGATTGGGATCAGGTAATGTACCGATGTATGGATTGGGATCAGGTAATGTACCGATGTATGGATTGGGATCAGGTAATGTACCGATGTATGGATTGGGATTAGGTAATGTACCGATGTATGGATTGGGATTAGGTAATGTACCGATGTATGGATTGGGATCAGGTAATGTACCGATGTATGGATTGGGATCAGGTAATGTACCGATGTATGGATTGGGATCAGGTAATGTACCGATGTATGGATTGGGATCAGGTAATGTACCGATGTATGGATTGGGATCAGGTAATGTACCGATGTATGGATTGGGATCAGGTAATGTACCGATGTATGGATTGGGATCAGGTAATGTACCGATGTATGGATTGGGATCAGGTAATGTACCGATGTATGGACTGGGATCAGGTAATGTACCGATGTATGGATTGGGATCAGGTAATGTACCGATGTATGGATTGGGATCAGGTAATGTACCGATGTATGGATTGGGATTAGGTAATGTACCGATGTATGGATTGGGATCAGGTAATGTACCGATGTATAATTGCCAATCAATGCCTTCTCTATATGCCCATATTGCCTTTGTCTTCTGTATATGCCCATATTGTCTTGTCAAACAATCAATGCATGCCAAGTGGGCAGGTAAGAGCAGGAGTCCAAAACACCCTTGTCTGCCCACTACAGCTAGCGGCGACGTAATTCGTAATGCTTTTTCTAGGTACTACAGAGGGTGTTCGTGTACAAAATGGGGAATGGCGACTTTAAAGCGGTTGATTTACTAAAATTGGAGAGTGCAAAATCTAGTGCAGCTGTGCATGGTAGCCAATCAGCTTCTATTTTCAGCGTGTTAAGTTAAGCTTTGACAAAAAAAAAAAAAAAAAAATGGAAGCTGTTGCTTTCTATGCGGAGCTGCACCAGATTTTCGTTACATAGTCGGTAAGGAGACACCAGTCCATCTAGTTCAACCTGTGGTGTGTGTGCACGTGTATTATGTCTGTAGTACATTGTATACCCCTGTATGTTGTGATTGTTAAGGTGCCCATCTAATAGTTTTTTTTAAACTATCGATGCTCCTTGCTAATACCACTACTTGTGGAAGAGAATTCCACATCCTTACCGCTCTGACAGTAAAGAACCCTCTACCCCAGGGATTCCCAAACTATGGCCCTGCAGCTGTTGCAGAACTACACATCCCATGAGGCATTGTAAAACTCTGACATTCACAGACGGGACTAGGCATGATGGGAATTGTAGTTCCTGAACAACTGGAGGGCCATAGTTTGGGAATCCCTGCTCTACCCAGTTTGAGATTAAACCGCTTTTCTTACAATTTCAGTGAATGGCTGCATGTCTTTTTAAATTCCCTTTCACTGAAATGTTTTTTTCCCTATGCTAGGGTCACCAGTACGGTATTTGTGCATTGATATCATATCCCCTCTAAAGCGTCTCCTCTCCAGTGAGAATAAGTTCATTTTGCACTCTCCAGTTTTAGTAAATCAACCCCTGTGTGTGTCTTCTCAATTTTGGCTCCCTAAATCTGTATCTTCCCAGCTGGATCTATTCAATGGGGACATCACAAACCGGATTAAATGCCAATCTTAAGCCAACTGTGGCCCTGTTGTTACACAGTTAAGCCATGACATCATCCCGGAATATATTCAGTGATGGCAGATCTTTGCGCTGTGAATCATTAGTCAGTCTACACCCAAGGAAAGCATCGGTGATCACAACGGATCTCAATGCTGCCAGCTGCCATGTATGACAGCTGTCACATGTGCACGCCTGCAACAGGGATGTTCACACTGTAAAGCATACCAAGACATGTGCTGAGCCCACGTGTGTTCCTTATCAGTGATATCATGGAGAAAGAATGCCTCATCTAGATCAGCATTGCTTACCAAAAGCCAGTCCCAATCGTGCTTATACGAGAATCTGAAATATTTAGTGTTAAAGCTGAACTCCAGGCGATCTGCTCAATACACAGAAGATATTTACACATATATGGGTGTTGCCAAATGATTATTTCTGACTGCCCAGCTCTGCCACACAACACAGGTCTGCCTGGTAAGACAGGAGACCTGATTTTTCTCTGCTGCAGTTAAGTAACATTTATGGGTCTTGTTCCGTCCCCAGCCAGGGACTGGACAGTGAAAGGAGAAGCAGCAGACTGACAAATTGGTCTCTCTGATCTCTACTTCTATCATCATGTCCCGTGTTAGTACATAGGTGCTGCAGTAAAGCCAAAATGACTCACTGCGCTGCGTCTAACTTCCTCCAGTTTGAGCCCTGCTGTGCAGAGACTAAAAGGCGGATACCAGGTCAAATTCAGGTTGCATTTAAAAAAAAATAAAAAAAATTGTAATGTATTAATAAAACATAAATGTATACATTTGTGCCAGGAGTACAGCTTTAAATGGGCAGTCTAACCTTTAAAAGATTTAGGCCCGTTTCACATGGGCCTTCCGATCCGGATTTTCAGGCGGAACTGATCGGATGCTCCATGCAGCCCTATGGAGCAGCGGATGTCAGCGGAGACCTCTCCACTGACATCCACTGCTATCTGATCCTGTCCGTGTAATCCGGGATGGATGGAAACCCTATTTTAAATCCGTCTGGAGGATCGGATCGTTTTGGATGAAAACGGACAGGCGGTCCATTCTCATCCGATCAGCTCAGTCCCAGCACAGACAGTGGAGACTGACCTGTCATCCGCCTGCTCAGCGGGGATCGTTGAATCGATCCCCGCTAAGCAAAACTGACTCCGTCGGGCGCACCGCCGGTGTGAAAGGAGCCTAAGGCCCCGTTTCCACTAGTGCGACTTGACATGTGTCAAGTCGCATGACAAGTCAAAACCTATTAATTTCAATTAGGACCGTTCTAACTTCTGCGACTCAAGACGCAGCGACTTGAGAAAAGGTTTTTGCGCTTCTTTTGGATGACTTCAGTGCGACTTGTCCCTCATAGAAGGTAGTCACACTGAAGTCCCCAGAAGTAGCCGCAAACAAGTCGCACTTGAAATCGCGCGACTTTGTAGGTGCAATAGTGGAAACGTAGCCTAAAGCCCCGTACACACGTACCGATTGTCGGCCGACCGATCGGCCGTCTTTTGTCCTCGGGCTGTCGTGTCCGCTGAAAAGTGCAAAAGACTGCACACGAATTTTGTCCGCCGACTGCAGAAGTGATGTCATGTGATGGTTCACTTTCCGTGTGTTTGTTCTTTTCTGAGCATGCCCAGTCTTGCAAATCTGCTGTCTGTCGGCCGAATTCGTTAGCTGACTGGCGAACAATCGGCCGTTCTGGTGTCGGCATACAAAAATTTTAATGCTTGCACGACAGATTCTGTTCGGCCGAAAGTGCGCTGTCGGCTGTCGGAAGCATCATACTAACAAGCCGAAAATCGGCCAATCGTTCGGCGGCCGAACATTTTCGGCCGACAATCGGTACGTGTGTACGGGCCTTTAGGCTTGCTTTTTTTGCTTTGTCTGGGCCTGACACTTTGGTTTGAAAGTCAGGGGTCAGTGGTAACCCAAAGTCTGACTGTTGCTGCCCTGACCTCACATACTTTCTCTCCGTAATCCATATAAGCTTCTTGGAGGAGACATGAATATAAAGTACACCATATTTAAATCTGAGTGTCACTCGTTTTTGGAATAATAATATTAATTATTATTATTTTTTTTAAATTTATTATGTCTGAATACCTTTAGCTTAAATTTGTTGGTAGCACTTCTGGTCCCGGCCGCCTAGGCAATATAATCATCAGGCAATTCTCAGACGCCTGGGATAACGGCGTCCTCAATCCCAAGAAATCGCCTGATTCTCTTTTGATTGACAGGTTGCCATAACAACAGGGCAGGAACGTCCTCCATTGTTGCCATGGCAACCTGCAATTAAACTGTCGCACAGTGTCATTACTGAGCAGGTGCAAGATCGGGAGATGCATTCTGGGTAGCCAGCAGTACCTAATCCCGGAAATAGACACGAGTGGGCTTCAGATGCCCAGAACCGCGATGGCGCCTGCCTGCTTCTGATATCAGGTCATTTTTTACAGATTAAAAAAAAAAAAACAAAAAACACATAATTACAGTTGGGACAGTATCCAAATAGTAATGTACAATCTGTGCCAATCATGGGGGTCCTTTTTAGAAAAAAAACTGATTATGATGACTGTAGATTCGCTTTAACAAAGTGCCGAAAAGAACAGCCAAACAAATTCTCTCCTTCATTCTCCCACGTAGTATGAAAGAAAGAAAGAAAGAAACTGTGTGGTTGCTATTATTGACACATGCACCTCCTGTAATGGGAATCTTATTATTTCTGGGATCTCGTACCTCTTTTAGTGTGATCTTGGCGGTGTACACAATGTTTGACCCGTCTCTCTTGAAATGTGCGTGAGGTTTGTCCTTCAGTAGGAACACAATGTCTGCGGGGATGTTTTCTGATGTGGCGTCGCCCTCTTTCGGGAAAGTGATCTTGGTGCCCTCTTTCCACCCTTTCTTGATGACCACATTGAGAATCTTGTCCTCCGTTCTTACAGTGCGGCCATCTGGGTTCAGCCTCCGCCGTGTGATCTTCATCCGTTTTGTACACCCATGATAAATCTCCTCCAAGGACACTTTCAGCTCATGAATCACCGGAGGGTCCTGCACTTTCCGGCGGTTGGGTATTTGGTCCTGGTGCCGCCGGTGGAAACCATTCACACCGTTGAAGCCGAAGTGGTTGAAGCCGCCGAAGGGGTCGTCGTCATCGTCGATGTCCATGTCTTCGTGGTCGAAGCCGTTGGCCATGCGGGTGCGATTTGAACCGAAGAAGATATCAAAGGGATTCGAGCCTCCAAAGAAAGAGGCAAAGGTTGCATGAGGGTCACCATGGAACGTATAATGGAAGGAGCTGCCTGTGTTACCGGATGAGCCACCTCCAGTTTTTAGACCTAGAGAAATGAAAGAGGAAATGGGGCTTAAAAATGGAGCATGGGATTTATGGAAGAACGTAATGGCATCTTCATAGTCTTAAAGGGTTAGTCCATACCAAAAAAAAAAAAAAAAATGAATACATTTTTATTTCCCATAGGTTTTTCACACTTTAACCACATGTAATGTTTTGATACACATCTATCACAGTTCCACTGCTAGGATACTTAAAGCGGAGTTCCACCCTAAAAATTAACTTTGCAGCAAGATTTACAGTAAAAAAAACCTGAAAAAGAATTGGATAATTAATTTTTTTTGTTTTGTTTCACTTACCTTGTTTTTAATTAAAATAAACTTACCTTCCTTCCTCTTCCTCCTTGTGCGGCCGCGGCCCCGGACGTCACTTCCTCCTTTGCATTGCGTCCTGGGAGATAAGCGTCATCAATCCCAGGATGCAATAAGGATGGCTGGCCGATACTCTGATTGCTGATCGCAATCTACAGCACATGCGCGAGATTGTGATCAGCATTCTAGGTAGCCAGGAACCCGGAATAGGAACACAGAGGGGGACACCACGGCTTCAGATGCCCACACCAGAGATGGCCGTGCTCTGCAATCAATTTTTAAGGTAAGAATTTATCTTTATTCCATAACTGTAATGTACTGTAATGTGGGGTTAGTGTTAGGGTAATTGGGGATATGTTAGGATTAGAGGGGTATTTTTAGCTTAAAAATGCATTTTTGCCCGGAAATCCACTTTAACATTAACCTTAGCCAAACCAAACTGACAGGTGCCACTCAAAGCTCCACTGAGTCCTCTGATGTAGCACTTGCTTGAGACACGACAAGGACATAGCTTGTCCCAGCTCTATACATTTAATGGAAAAGTCCTGAAAGTCCCACATTTCTGCAAAACCCTGTAAGAAGTTATATGACAGCCTCAGCCTGGGCTCCAACCAGGCCACACCTCCAACGTGTTTCAACAGGGCCCGGGTTGAGGCTGTCCTACACCTTACTGGGTCTTGCAGAAACGTGCGATTTTCCAGGACTTTTGCCTTTTTCCTTTTACCTTAGCCAGACAGTTGTCACCAGAATAAGAGGTACAGGGAAATATTCCAATGGAACACATGTTCAGTGACAAAGGTCTCAGAGCAGGATGTGTCCTCGCTTTACAGAGATTTACTTTTACTTTTTGGAAATGGAGTGAAGGAAAATCTCCCGAGGGGAAACACCGGATGGAGGTTTTAACCATTTCCTACTTCAGCCTCTCTCAACCTTTTAATAACCCTTTAAATAACATTGTGGTCTCAGTTAACCCCTGCTAAAAATTACTAAAGCTACAACTCATGATACATTAGTGTGATGGTCAATGGGAAGAATTCTCCTTACACTTGTGGTCATTGGGAAGAATTCCCCCCTTACAGATGGCTAATTAGATCAATGGTTACAGTGGGAACTTGTCTGAGAGGCAAAAATTGCTCAGGGAAGTCCTGGCAACTTCTGGAGAAACCCTGTTATACTCTGTCCTCCATGCTACGTGGAAAAAGATTTGACTTTAGATACACTTCAAAGCTGATTGTAGAAAAAAAACTACCCTGGTAGGGAGCCCCATCTCCCTCCACTGCAAGGGTTAAATGCTCATTAAGTCTTGGGGTATAGCATGGGTCTCCAAATTTTCTAAAGAAAGTTCCAGTTTACTGTCTTTCAGACTTTAGGGGGGGGGGGGGGCAGACTGTGCCCAGCAGGTGTAAACCATGCCAGATATTAGGGGGAGAAATGGTGTCAGTGGGAGGAATAGTGCCCTATCATTGGTGTCAGTGGAAGTAATCATGCACCATTGTTGGTGTCAGTACAGGAATTATGCACAATTGTTGGTGTCAGTGGAAGGAATTATGCCTCAAGAGGTGAAATAAATCAAGCAAAGCGACAGTTTGGAGACCACTGGGGATGAAGAGTAAGTTGTCATACTTACCTTATTCTCCACTCCGGCAGGATTTCAGCACTCTCCTTTTTTCTTCAATGCTCTGGTTTATGGATGGGTCCTGTATAATGCAGGATTATTGGTCTTGCATTATACTTGATGTCAGCATGCATCTGCCAACCAGAGCGGCTTAGAGAAAAGGTTTCGACTGACTGGTCACACAGCATGGAGAAAGCCAGAGTGAGAAAATGGGTAAGTATTGCAGGTTTTTCCTGTGCCCCCCATCCACCAATACTGTAATCCATGACCCTGCAGCAACTGGCAACCCAGTCCTCTGCTTTTCAGTGCTACAAATATGGGCAGGCACTCCTACCAGTGGCCATGTTCCACCCTTAGTATGCTGGTCCTGCACTGATCACCGACAAGACCGGTCACACACCAGCATCCAAAGAAAGCAGCTTATTGGCACTTTTCCACTCCAAGTACCGGCTCGGCTCTACTCGGCCCTGCTTGGCCTGGTTTGCTTTTCCACTGCTGGTACCGCATGGTACGGTTTGCTTTTCCACTGAAGGAGTACTAAAGTTAAGTAGGTGGGATAACAACGATTCTCTGACCAATCAGTGGCTAGTAGTGACTGCATGCAAAGGATTGTGGGATATGGTACCGGTATGGTACGTCTTGGAACCACAATCGAGGTGGTACTGTTTTAGAGAGCCGTACCGTTCGGTTCCATGTAGTGGAAAAGCGCCGCCGTACCGTACCGAACTGTTCCCACACCGTACCGTGGAAAAGCACAAAAGCGAGCCGAACCGTTCGGTTCCATGCAGTGGAAAAGCACCATTAGTGGGTTATCACAGCTGGAACCGGAGGAGGGGAAAAAAAAAATCACAGGACCCTGGATCACGGCAAAAAGTAATGGATGTTAGAAACTTGATTTTGCAAAAACAAGCAAGGGACATTGCTAAGAAATGGGGGTGGCAGCTTTCTCTTTGCTGAACCAGACCTGAGCTTTGCCCAAGTAAGAGACCATTGAGTACTGTCCGTGATACTTTTTTTATTTGCACTAACATAAAATTTTTCAGGACAAGCTTTTGGGGTATGTCCCCTTCTTCAAGATCCAAGCAGTACTGATTCACAAAATGTTACTGCTTGGATCTTGAAGGGGACATACCCCGAAAGCTTGTCCTGAAAATTTTTATGTTGATAGAGGCTCTAAACCTTCCCTGCACTATCCAACGTAAAGCTGAAGTTTTGGCTGCAGTTCCATCGTAACTCTACAGCCCTTTCACTGCTTCTAGCTGGCATGCACTTAGAAAGGAAATTTGATACATTGTTAATCTGCTCTCCAACACTGTGGTCGACATGCAAAGTACTCCAGTATATCCAGCGTTCCTCACCTTCCTCCCCATACTGGTCGTACACTGCTCTCTTCTTGGGGTCACTGAGGACGTCGTAGGCCTCCGCGATCTCCTTAAACTTGTCCTCAGCGTTGGAGTCCTTGTTCTTGTCCGGGTGATATTTCAGGGCCATCTTGCGATAGGCCTTCTTGATCTCATCCTCATTGGCCCCGTTAGGAATGCCCAGAATCTTGTAATAATCTTTTCCCATGTCCACGGTCTGAGGCTTCTGATCGAGAATCCTCGCCCCTGGAAACACAACAGAGATGTTAGGTGGATCAGTCAGATGTTTTCAACACTGCGGCCAAGCACAGCAAAGCTCATTAATTCCATCACCCAAGAAGAATCTCAAATCTGGCACCTATTTAAGTCTACAAGTGTAATGCAAAAGACTAAAAGGCAAACGTAGATCAATCCTATATGTATGAATACACACACAACGCAAAGAGAAACCGTCAAATGTGTTTGAAAAGTCAACTGTTTGCGACCACAGCAACTATGATCTTCCTAGGAAATGAGAGAGGGATTGAGAAGAGACAGATAGAGAGAGGAGTTGGGGAGAAAAGGACAAGAGGAAAGAACATGAAAGAGAAACAATTGCTCAACTTATTTTTAAAGTATTTGCACCTAGCAATTTAGAAATAATTACTGGTAATCCTTCCCTACATTAAACAGCCTTTGTTCCCCACACGTAAGCAATCCATTTCAGGCCAGGGACAATCTGGGAAGAAATTAGAAGGTAGTCAAAGTGTTGTCACACTCTTCAAGGCAAGTAAAGATACCTTGGTGGAGCCAAGAGCTGTAAAGTATAAATACCGTATTTTTCGGCGTACAAGATGACTAGGCGTATAAGACGACCCCCCTAATTTTCAAGTTAAAACATAGGTTTTGGGCTATACTCACCGTAAGGCAACACCATTGAAAAACATCAGATTTCTCATAGATCTCCAAGGTACCCCAAGTACTGTAATACATGTAATCTCTTATAATATCTCCAAGGTACCCTAAGTATAAGTATTACCTGTAGATGTAATCTCAAGACGCTGGCTGTGCGGGAATCCTGTACCGGTATACCGTATGTACCGTAGCTTCGACTACATACAGTATTCCGCCCTGAGCCAATCACAGTGAGCGATGTATTCTATTATTGAATGCAAAGCCTGCTCGGATTGGCAGAGTCAGAGAGGCGGGCTGATGTTACTCCACCAATCCGAGCAGGCTTTGCATTCAATAATAGAACACATCGCTCTCCCTGATTGGCTCAGCGCGGTACACTGTATGTAGTCGAAGCTACGGTACATACGGTATACCAGTACAGGATTCCCACACAGCCAGTGTCTTGAGAGATTACATCTACCGGTAATACTTATACTTAGGTTACCTTGGAGATATTATACTCGGCGTATAAGACGACCCCCCATTTTTGGGGGATTTTTCTGAGGTTCAAAAGTAGTCTTATACGCCAGAAAATACAGTAAGCTATTCCAGGTTGCCTGGGCCATTATTGCTACACAAATATTTTAAAAAAGATGGAACCCACAGTACTATCACACTATCCAACATTAATTTTAAGGACTGTGATTTACAGTAATTTAAAGTTGTTTTGGAAAGGTATGCGGTTTATCCACATTAAAAAGTGATGTCATAAGTGAGCATTGACACGACTACTCATCAGACAAACAATCTATGGACATGCAGGCTTGGGAGAGAAGTCCAAGAAGTCATTTCACCTTTATACGTCTACGGCTCATATTAATATCGGGTGGTTAATGTGACACTTACGCAGACTATTTCTGGAAAGTATAAAGTTAGTGATGATCGTTTAGTGACTTATGCTGACGGAGCTCACAGCTTTATATAATCATGATACTTCTGGTAGTGCAATGCGACGCTCCAAGAAATTAAATGCATATGTTTCTGTGAGAGCGTACTTATAATGTTAAGAGAATACAAATCAAAATTATTTTGTAGTTCTGGGTAGAAGCCATTAAATAATATACTATAATTAATATAACTGTAATTGAATGTCATCTTTGACTTTTATTGAGGCACTTCAAGTGAACAAGGACTTAAGCTGGTCAGGCATTATATGCTCATCTGTTAGATACAAAGCAGGGTTTTTTAAAGGGTTGGTCCTTCCACATGTTATAATTGACTTGAAGCTAAAGCCAGGTGGGCCAATTCAGTCCCCTGGCTGGGTCTTGGGTGGGCCGAGTCAGTCCCCTGGCTGGGTCTTGGGTGGGCCGAGTCAGTCCCCTGGCTGGGTCTTGGGTGGGCCAAGTCAGTCCCCTGGCTGGGTCTTGGGTGGGCCAAGTCAGTCCCCTGGCTGGGTCTTGGGTGGGCCAAGTCAGTCCCCTGGCTGGGTCTTGGGTGGGCCAAGTCAGTCCCCTGGCTGGGTCTTGGGTGGGCCAAGTCAGTCCCCTGGCTTGGTCTTGGATGGGCCAAGTCAGTCCCCTGGCTGGGTCTTGGATGGGCCAAGTCAGTCCCCTGGCTGGGTCTTGGATGGGCCAAGTCAGTCCCCTGGCTGGGTCTTGGATGGGCCAAGTCAGTCCCCTGGCTGGGTCTTGGATGGGCAAAGTCAGTCCCCTGGCTGGGTCTTGGATGGGCAAAGTCAGTCCCCTGGCTGGGTCTTGGATGGGCAAAGTCAGTCCCCTGGCTGGGTCTTGGATGGGCAAAGTCAGTCCCCTGGCTGGGTCTTGGATATAACAATTAGATCACTCCTTTATAATTTCCCACTCTTGTTCCTGTCCCTTGGAAGAACTGGGCAAACCAATATCTTCCCATATATGAGAACTTTTGAGCGCAACTACCAACTGTTTCCTTTTATTAGGAGAATTATGTACTACTGGTCATGTTGGGAACAAGCTTGACGTAGGTCGTGATGGTGTAGCACTTTCGACTGGGGACTAGAAAATTTCTCATTGCCCCTTACTGCCCATTTACTGATCATTAAAATTGTTTAGATAATTTTTGGAGCATATTTCAGAGCGTCTATACATTGAAAACATTGCCATTGTTTGGAGGTAAACAATCCACTAGGTCCTAGAGCCATGCCGGATTCAGTTGAAGAAATGGGACAGTTGGTAAAATGGTTTACATATGACTTCTTGGGAGATGGGTGGCAATTATCCACCATTTACATTTTTCAGGTATTTTTTAACCTGTGCAAGTGATCTCTATCCCTTTTTCATAGAAAGCACTAACCAAGCTCCCTCAAATGGAAGTCAACCAAGAAGCACAGCCAATTGTGACGGGTCCTTGCAGGGTTGCCAAACTCATTCCTTTAATTACAGTAACATATCAATTATTTGGATTGTGATGCTGTTTATATGTACGTGATCGTAATAAAAGTGCACATTTTGTTAAATTAAGATATTAAAACTGTAAAGAGTAGTGTACAACAGGCCCTTAGATGTACCTGAATGTTTCTTAGGATAGGTGTAGGAGCCCTTAAACCTAAGAACCCATCTATGCAAATATACAGGCTTCAGTTTCTAAAGTCTTGGGCTTTTGGGTTGGTATTGGCCCTTAAATATATGATGGTCAGCTTTACTCACCAACAGTTTTCATAATACATCACTGCAGTGTTTCAAGGTTCTAAGGACCTCAAAAAGGCATTTTTAGCATTACAGTCATAAAGGTTTGATAAGGCATGACAGGGGCACTTTCAGCCTGTGGAAAGGCAAGTTTCCAAATTGCCATCATTCTCAGTAAGACATCTGCCCATCTATGGCAAATAAACTAACCATGACAATGTAAATGCTTCCATTATTTCATTAATATTAAATTTCTTCTCTTTCTTAGACACAGACTCCACAGATACACGTTTTGCATGCATTACTGACAGATGGCGGAAATATACCTACCCCCGAAGTGGGCGGATAAAATTCCTAATGTAATGCCCACTCTGAAAAATGTGGTCTTTCGCTTCTCCTGAGCTCCGTCCCCAATAGACTTGATAAAAAAATCGCTGCCAGTTTTTTGCCTGGGTTCACACTTAAACATGATTTGCGGGCCTAAGAGCTCGTTGGAGTGGGCTTCCCACTGCGGCGGTAGTATTGCACGCTTCTTTCTAGGCTTTTAGGCAGACATCTGGTAGAAGGAAACACATTTGGTTTGGAGGAAGGTTGGACCCAGGTGATGAAAGATGATGAGTCTTGACATGAGTGGAGAAAACATGTAATGAAATGGCTACAAGATGGTGTTTCACAATGGAGTTGTTTCTAGGTCAAAAGAAAACTCAAACTCTGTAGGCTTCGGTTTAATCTTGGAAGGAGATCTCTGAGTTGAGAGGCTGGTAACCACCAATCAAAGCAGGATGGCACCAAACTATAATTTCACCCAGGAACAACTTGTGGCGGACTCCACATCCCTATAGCAGATTATAGGTATTTCTAATTCCCGGTTCACACTTGTGCGATGCGGGAAGGCTGCGAATTCGCAGCCTGTTCCCGCATCGCAAACGCACATCTGGCAGTTCACACTGCCATATGCGATACGCAGGGGGTGTCAATGAAATGTTAACGACACCCCCAGTTTGATCGCATATCGCAGTGCGATCTGACAGCTCGCACAGGATCGGATCGCACAAGTGTGAACCACTGTGCGATCCGATCCTGATGCGGCTGGAAAAAAGGGTCCTGTGCGTCTTTTGTGCGGGTGCAGTGCGAATTCAGCCATACAAAGTGTATGGTTGAATTCGCATCCGCACATCTGATCGCATGTAATGAAGGAGCAGTGCGCTCCGAATTACATGCGATCGCCGCACTCGCACAAATGTGAACCGGCCTTAAAGCTCAGGCCCCATCCATCCTCAAGTGACTGGTTTCTGAGAAACGGCACCTCTGGGCCATCTGCCAGTACTTTTTATACCATTAATGTATTCTAACGCTGAACCTTCTGCTTACGTCTCTACCTTTCCTCTAATCTTTAAAACTAGATACCAACAACCAAGAAAATAAGCAGAAATCTAGCAAACTGATCTTCAACTTTTTGGAAAATTTTGATATTTTTTAACCAGCAGACGCAGTCGTTTTTTCTCCACTGTCGGCGTGAACTGCTGTAAATATTTAGGAGGAACCTAGAACTTCCAAATGGCACCTAAGACTGTATGGACATGGAGATCTTCTTTTTTTTTTTTTGTCTGAAGGGCAAACTTTTATCCTGCGACTTTTATGAGAAGTCCATGAAATGCCTTTAGCTAAACATTTTGACTAAAAATGTATTTGATAACGGCTTTGGGACATTCAAGGTGCGGGATGAACATGAACCAAGAGATGAAGAGGACCAAATATAGGACAGATGTAAATGAACCATTTACACATGAGAAATATTCTTCAGAATGAAACACTAAACAACATTTATACTCAACATGCAACATTCAAGAAGGTATAAGAGGGGCCCCAAAAGGATTAGTTTTGTGTAAGTTTTGACTTGCCAAGTACTTTGGGAAAGCTTGGGTTGTGTCATGTTCCCCCAAAGAGCGATGGGCTATTTTTGGGATCCAGAATGGGGAGAAAGGGTACGAAGATATGAGTTAATGCCTCTTTAGGGTTCCTCCAGTACAGTGATCCTATTACTTTACTCAATATGGGCAAAGTACACGAAAATACAAAGAAAGCGGTTCTCTTTAGGATCTTCAGACTACATATCTGTGGTTGTTACTAGTAAACTATACAACGTAACTTTAAATTGCTGGAGCTTCTATACCTACACTCAGAACAACTGATATATACTTAAAGCCCAACTCCAGTAAAGAAATGAAATTTGAATGCATTGTGTGTTAATTAGCCTGCTCCTCAATCTTGATTCCAAACACTTCTTCCTAAGCCATCTTACAGTGTCAAGTCACAGTTATCTGTATGAGCAAAGTCAATATCTTGCCCGAGGGACCAGATCTTTTTCCCTGCTTGCTTTCTTCTTGGGCACTATACTCACCGCCCCCGTAAGTTCTCCTGCCTCTGAAGCCTATGCGAGAGGATCCAGCCACTGAAAGTGTTGCCTCCATTAAGAAGAAGAGGTGCGCACATCAAGCCGGTAGTGATGTGGACACCCGAAGAAGGATCCCATGAGCAAAGTCAATATCTTGCCCGAGGGACCAGATATTTTTCCCTGCTTGCTTTCTTCTTGGGCACTAGACTCCTCACCACCCCCGTAAGTTCTCCTGCCTCTGAAGCCTTTGCGAGAGTATCCAGCCACTGAAAGTGTTGCCTCCATCAAGAAGAAGTGCGCACATCAAGCTGGTAGTGATGTGGACACCCGAAGAAGGATCCCATGAGCAAAGTCAATATCTTGCCCGAGGGACCAGATATTTTTCCCTGCTTGCTTTCTTCTTTGGCACTAGACTCCTCACCGCCCCCGTAAGTTCTCCTGCCTTTGAAGCCTATGCGAGAGGATCCAGCCACTGAAAGTGTTGCCTCCATCAAGAAGAGGTGCGCACATCAAGCTGGTAGTGATGTGGACACCCGAAGAAGGATCCCATGAGCAAAGTCAATATCTTGCCCGAGGGACCAGATATTTTTCCATGCTTGCTTTCTTCTTTGGCACTAGACTCCTCACCGCCCCCGTAAGTTCTCCTGCCTCTGAAGCCTTTGCGAGAGTATCCAGCCACTGAAAGTGTTGCCTCCATCAAGAAGAAGTGCGCACATCAAGCTGGTAGTGATGTGGACACCCGAAGAAGGATCCCATGAGCAAAGTCAATATCTTGCCCGAGGGACCAGATATTTTTCCCTGCTTGCTTTCTTCTTGGGCACTAGACTCCTCACCGCCCCCGTAAGTTCTACTGCCTCTGAAGCCTATGCGAGAGGATCCAGCCACTGAAAGTGTTGCCTTCATCAAGAAGAAGAGGTGCGCACATCAAGCCGGTAGTGATGTGGATACCCGAAGAAGGATCCCATGAGCAAAGTCAATATCTTGCCCGAGGGACCAGATATTTTTCCCTGCTTGCTTTCTTCTTGGGCACTAGACTCCTCACCGCCCCCGTAAGTTCTACTGCCTCTGAAGCCTATGCAAGAGGATCCAGCCACTGAAAGTGTTGCCTTCATCAAGAAGAAGAGGTGCGCACATCAAGCCGGTAGTGATGTGGACACCCGAAGTTGGATCCACGGAAGTAAACAGAAGACGAGAGAAGGATCATCATGTCACTATGGCTTCACCTAAAGCCCCACTCTGGGATACATTCTATCACTCCTTCCTCCCACCCCTCTCTAACCTAGGCTGACAGTCTTTATCTGACATTGATCACAGAGTGGGGCTTTTCGTCCCCACTCAGCACTTTCAGTTGTCAAAAAAAAAAAAAAAAACAGTGTGAGGTCACCCCCAAAATTCATACCAAGCCCTTTAGGTCTGGTATAGATTTTAAGGGCGAACCCCATGAAACAAAAAAGGCATGGGGTCCTCTACCAAAATAAATACCAGACCCTTTGAGTCTAGTATGGATTTTAAGGGGGAACCTTATGCATAAAATAAAGAGAAAAAAGTGTGAGGTCCTCAAATTTATACAAGACACTTATCCAAGAATGCAGCCTGGGTGGCTAGAAAAGGGGGCAACCCCTCCCTGAACCATACCAGGCTACATGTCCTAAACATGGGGGGGGAATGACACCTTGAGATAGCACTCTATAATTATGTCGATTAAGTCAAGGGTCTCTTTCCCACAACCCTGGCCTGGTGGTTGTGGGCAGAGAAGAAAAATAAGCATCTTTTTTTATACTGGCTATTAGGTAGAGGGAGTGGGAGGGGGGTCCCAATATCCTGATTTTGGGCTTTAAAATATTTGTTTATATGTAATAGAAGTATAGTTATATCAGGGCTGGAGCTAGGTAACCAATGTTCCTTATAAAAATTACAGCTACACCTAACTGTTGAGGTTCTCTAATTGTCCTCAATGGATCTGGCTCCTGAAAAAAATAATTCCTGCGGGCTCCTGTATGGAACAAACAAGCTCCCGCATGCCATATTATTTGTCTACCTCTGAGTTATTCAGACATACAGGCATGGATTAAAGCTCTATTTATAGACCTAAATTACACCGGTCTATGAAGGAGACCATATCTGCTCATTATGTATGAATGCTGTACTTCCTGTTCTGCACTAAGATTGGAAAGTAGAATGCTAACTGTGCGGTGTAAAATACAGAGAGGTCCTAGAATACACCTTGAGATACACAATTTATTGATAAGAACTCCAGATACACAATTTATTGATAAGAACTCCAGATACAAAATTTATTGATAAGTATTAAGAACTCCACATTAAAATTGATAAAGTGTATTAAAATTTTTTATTTTTTTTTACAATACAGATAATAGTAGGAGCTAAGGATTCACTGATATATTTATCGGCCGGAAATAACTGGGTAATTGGCGTTTTGCCAATAGAAAAAAAAAAAAAAAGGAAGCCGACAATGGCATGCTGCGTCCCATTGACTTCAATGCTAAATCGTATCCCAATGACTTCAATGCAATATTGCATTCCATTGGCTTCAGTGCAAAAACGCCCCCCCCCCCCCCCGTTGACTTCAGTGCAAAAAACGCCCCCCGATTACTTCAGTGCAAAAACGCCCCCCCCCCCACCCCCCCCCCCCTGTTGACTTAATTGCAAATACGCCCCCTATTGACTTCAATGCAATAGCATGTCAGATTGACTTCAATGCTAAATGGCATCTTATTGACTTAAATGCAAAAAGCCCCCTATTGACTTCAATGCAATATCGCGTCCCACTGACTTCAATGCAAACTCACGTCCTATTGACTTCGATGCAATATTACGTCCAGTTGACTTTAATGCAATATAATTTTCCATTGACTTCAATGCAATATTACGTTCCTTATTGACTTCAATGCTAAATCGTATCCCAATGACTTCAATGAAATATTGCATTCCATTGGCTTCAGTGCAAAAAACGCCCCCCCCCCCCCCCCCCGATTACTTCAGTGCAAAAACACCCCACCCCCCCTGTTGACTTCATTGCAAATACGCCCCTATTGACTTCAATGCAATAGCATGTCAGATTGACTTCAATGCTAAATCGCATCTTATTGACTTAAATGCAAAAAGCCCCCTATTGACTTCAATGCAATATCATGTCCCACTGACTTCAATGCAAACTCACGTCCTATTGACTTCGAAGCAATATTACGCCCAGTTGACTTCAATGCAATATCATTTTCCATTGACTTCAATGCAATATTACGTTCCTTATTGACTTCAATGCTAAATCGTATCCCAATGACTTCAATACAAAAATGCCCCCTATTGACTTCAATGCAATATCGCATCCTATTGACTTCAATGTAAAAATGTCAACCACATTAAATTTTTTATTTTTTTAACTGTCAATTTCGGTATCGGTTTTCAGCCAAATGCATCCTGAATTTTCAGGCTTCAGCACTGGAATTTTCATTTCGGTGCACCACTAGTAGAAGTATCATAGTATTCAAAGTACATGCCAGCTTAAAATGCAATGTATCCTAAAGAAAGCAGCCATGCAGGAAATATCAGAAAAAAAACTTACACAGCAATCCATGAATCGGAGAAAAATAATTTTTCAGGTTGATGTTCCACTAACCGGACCCAGCGAATACTTACAGGAAATCTAGAATAGCTTCCCTTTAAGGCAGCTCTACAGCTGTCAGTGGAGTGGTTGTGGGATAATAGCATGTTCTGCACACTGAGCTGGTTGTTAAACAGAGTATGCCGGAATGTTCTGGACGGAGATTGGGAAGAACAGGGAACTCACTCCTGTGGCTGAATGAATGGAAAATCTAACTCAGCAGAGGCTGATCACCATGAACTGGGGAAAAGGCAAATTTCAGCACTGTCCTCTTCAGAGCAGACAAATAACAATCTGCCCCTTAATAGGGACAATGGCCGCACACAGCACCATCGTGGTTTAATTTGTTGTCACATTCTTGACAAAAATAATACTTTTTCTATAGGGCGTTTCGTCTTAGGGATTCAAAGCGCTTATTAAATTGGTCTTCTTTTTTTACCCATATAACTGCTAAAGATATTGAGAGTCAAGTGGAAGAAAAGCCTAACTTTATCCATTCTTAAATATATACCCCCCCCCCCTAACCTGTATAAAGATCTGTATACTTACCTATTTTTAATCCTCCTTGGTCTGATCATGTGATCCCGCAACTCTGGCTCCCCTGTGTCAGTGAGTGGCTGCTACAGGGGAGAGGAAGCAGCACCAACAACATCATGGGAGCCTATGGGTAATGTCCGGCCTCCCGGAATTCAGAGCCATTGTCAAGCGTTCCCTTACACTGGGGTGCAGGATCACGTGACCAGGCCAGTGCGGGTTAAAAACACGCAAGTATACACCTCCTTTTTTTTTTTTTTTTAGATATATATACACACAGGATAGGTAGGAGGAGGAGGGGAGTTTAAACATTTTTAAGAATACTAATAGTTTTAGGCTCCATTCACATGTAGGCGTTTTGGGGTGTTTTTGGGGAGTTTTTCTGCTCTAGGATCAGCTCTCAAAACGCACAACAAGACAAATCCTATTCATTTCAATGGCCCCTGTTCACATCTGAGCGTTTTGACGCTGTGAGCAAAACGCCCAACGCTCAAAAAAGTACATGAGCTTCTTTTTGGGCAGATTACAGGCATTTTCCATTGGTCTCTATTCAATCTAAAAACGCCTGTAAAAACGCCTGTAAATATCGCGGTAAAAAAAATGCGCGAAAACGCTACGCTCAGGTGTGAATGTAGCCTTAGGCTTTTCTTCTACTTTAGGAGGGCCAGTGACTCTTGCTCATCAGATTGGACATGATCCTCACTGAAAGCTAAGACCAGATGAACTTTACCCAAGGTTTTTTTTTTTTACCTTTATACCCCTTTATTTTATTAATGTGTAATATCTTTTCTATCATTATTTTCTTTACTCCTCATCTTTTTATTAAAACAAGATTTTAAAATCGTTAAGCTGAACCTCAGAATGTTCTAACTAGGAATGCAATACCTTTTGCTTCCTTGAGGAAATGACCATAGTGTAAACCACGGTTTGTTTGCGGCTCAGACTAGATCACTGTGGGGAGTAATATGGGGGAGGCTGCATCCGCCGCAGGAGTGTCGGCAAGGGGTGGGGCTTGTCCCAGCTCCTGTAGTCACTGGAAGGAAGAGAGGAAAGACCCCTAGTGCTGCCCATCCACATAGTTCTATGGTGGTAATGAGAGAGACAACCTCAGCCTGGGCTCGCACCAGGCCACGCCCCAATGCGTTTTGTTGTTCAGCCCCCCCAGAGCTTAGTCATGGGGAAAGATCCCCATGACTAAGCTCTAGGGGTGGGGGCTAAAACGCATTGGGGCGTGGCCTGGTGGGAGCCCAGGCTGAGGTTGTCTCTCTTATTACCACCATAGGACTCCGTGGATGGGTGGCACTAGGGATCTCTCCCCTCTTCCTACCATAGTGTAAATTCTGCTACATTCCTGTCTGGTTGTGGAAGCAAGTGATACAACCATTTAATTTTAAAGGACAGAACTGCAACAGCAGATGCTGTGTTTCCATTAAAACACATGTTGGCGGCTGCTGTGTGTGTAAAGGGTTAATTGCTTAGTTAACCTGCTACAGTGAAGCTCATTCTCATTCTGCTCATACTTCGATTGTTGACCCAAAATCCTCTGGGAGTAGAAGCAGGTAGAGATGAGCTGCTGGGACAATGACTGGACTTGCCTGCTTCTGTTGTGAATTGTGAAGATGAATTGCTTCACAGTACCTACAGCTAGAGAGGTCAGTGAGGGCTTGTTGTAAAGCTAATGCATTGGTTGTTAAAAATATGTAAATACTTAAATGAACCTCCAAAGCTTTTCTCTGCAATCAGGTTCTTCATGAATGGATCTTTTATTGAGAATGATCACTACTTGTTATGCGGTTGATGATGCTTACGTTGGTTTCATACAGCACTAAAATGTTGCATGGCTTGTTTCTTTTTAAAGTAATAAAATAGGGTTCGTGAATAATCAGGGCTGGATAAGAATAAACAGCTTTCCTTTGGATTTGGCCGTCTATCTGTCAAGAATTTAGCAGAAATTTCCCCATACTGCAATTAATTATTAGCGGCAGCTGCATTACTTAATGGCTGTCCACGCTCAGTTAGCTTTAATTATCCGCTAATAACGTTGAGTTTTAGAATGGCTACATCTGTTCGGGGGATTTAATTTGCTTTTAAACTTGTGTTAATTAGTTCTTCTGTAGCGTGAAGTTAAGGAGAGACTTTCTTCCCACATACATAAGCCGGGGAAGGGAACTCAACTTCTTTTCAGCGGGAACATTCATGATACTGCTACAGGAAGCTGATGTCATCGGTGACATCATAACTCAAACCTCCAATATCTTTTGCTACTTTAGGTGCTTGTTAAGGCAAAAACTGAATTCTGTGGTTGCAGCTCAATTGTTCAATTAAATATTAGAATTGGGAAAATTTGTGATCTATGCAATAGTGACAGTGGAATGGCTGTTAGTGGCACATGAGTAGCTTGTTGAATCTAAGAAACTGCTGGCCTTCTGGGATTTTTAAACTTTACTGCTCTGGTGGCCCTTTGGCACTTATTTTATGGACCTATGGATTTGTGATTTTTGACCCTCTCCCGCAGCATTTCCATAATACCTGACCATCTTCCATAATGGGTCTCCAGTCTCTGACCATCTCCTTCTGCATGTGCCCAGTCTCTCACCATCTCCTGCTGCATGTGCCCAGTCTCTGACCATCTCTTGCTGCATGTCCCCAGTCTCTGACCATCTCTTGCTGCATGTCCCCAGTCTCTGACCATCTCTTGCTGCATGTCCCCAGACTCTGACCATCTCTTGCTGCATGTGCCCAGTCTCTGACCATCCCCCGTACCAGGTCTCCAGTCTATGACCATCTCCCGTACCATGTCTCCAGTCTCTGATCATCTCCCGTACCATGTCTCCAGTCTCTGATCATCTCCCGTACCATGTCTCCAGTCTCTGATCATCTCCCGTACCATGTCTCCAGTCTCTGATCATCTCCCCTAACATGTCTCCAGTCTATGACCATCTCCCCTAACATGTCTCCAGTCTCTGACCATTTCTTACAGTGTGCCTGCAGTCTCTGACCATCTCCTGTAGTACGTCTCCAGTCTCTGACCATCTGCTGTAGAATGTACATAGTCTTTGACCATCTCCTGTTGTATGCCTGCGGTCCCTGACATCTTTCTGTAGCATTTCATCCACTAAATATTAAGTGTAGCCCTCTGGTAATGTCCGAGGCCGCACTTAAGGTCACCATATCAAAAAAGTTGACCACTTACAGTCTGCAGAGTTTACAAAGAATGGTGAGAAACCACAAAAAAATAGTTAGTGGTTGTGCATCCTGGCACATTATGGCGAGATCCCCACCACCCCACAAGGAATTGGGCAAAGCACATTATGATGAGATCCCCACCACCCCACAAGGAATTGGGCAAAGCACATTATGGCGAGATCCCCACCACCTCACAAGAATTGGGCAAAGCACATTAGGGCGAGATCCCCACCACCTCACAAGTAGTTGGGCGAGATCCCCACCACCCCACAAGGAATTGGGCAAAGCACATTATGGCGAGATCCCCACCACCTCACAAGAATTGGGCAAAGCACATTATGGCGAGATCCCCACCACCCCACAAGGAGTTGGGCAAAGAAACTGATCAAAGCAAATGTTTGCATTGGGTGCAGCAGTACAGAGGGTGATCTAGGTGGCCTACCATGAGGGGGTGCAAAAAATGGAAAGCTGTCACCAATGTAGTAATGTTCTCCATAAGAAGAGGTGGGTGTGTGACACATGCTCTACAGAACTGCAGGCTCTAGAAAGTGTTGTCACCCTCCTTACTCTCTGCAGCCCATGCAAACCTTTTTTTTTGTCTCTTCTACAATGCGAAAAACAAAACCCCAAAAAAGTACATCATGTGGTCCCCTCCCGAAGAGGAAGGAACCTTCCCCGACCACCCAGACGGGGGGCCATGGCACACTCAGGTCCATCTAGTCAAGAGGCCTGGCAGACCCCACTTCTTATGTTCAGCCGAAGCTAACCAATGAGTACTAAGTTAGGGGCTCTCCCGAAGAGAGATCCCCCCAAGGTAGGGGAGGAAGGAACCGAAGGACCACACACGCTCCCCCTAGACTTCAAAGTAGGCTCCCTACAATCCAAAACACTAACTTTACTGAACATTTGGTAAATATTACGGCTCCTCATTGCGCCCCCACATGGTGCCATACGATCAATGCATACAATGATTATTCCAAAGGGAGAATTGTATCTTTTATTGGATGGATTGATCAATAAAGAGTCATATTGATGAGAAAAGTATAGATTCCCATCTAACCACCTTCAACTGAATTGATCCTTTTCTTTGTGTGGAACAACCGCTGAGTGGAAGATTGTTTACATCGATTAAATTAGGCTTTCATTGACTCTTCCATTTATGACCACCTAGGACCAACCATGACCGGTACACCGGCACAATCTCATTGCCATCCATCTGCAGAGTTCTTCATTTTGCTGGAGCTTTAGTCCCAATTAGAGTAAATTGCTGATAATGGATTACAGCGATACAGCGGAAGGCGGCTTTGTCTGATGATTGCGCCCCCCAGGGGGAGTGGCAGGGAAAGGGTTAATGTCCCAGTGCACTCAGTGTCTCTGTGCCGGGTACAGTGTGTGCCGGCGGTGGGCTGTGTGGGTGGCAGTATGACATTGTTTGAAGGCTGCCACAAAGTGTAATGTTCTCGGCGGTACGTGGCCCGCTGTCACGCCTAACGCTTTGTGTAAAGCGGAACGCTCCTCCGCTTGTGGTGTTCACTGATTGACTCTTATGTACATGACATTTAATCTGCGTATAATTTGCCTCCCCTCCCCCCAATCAACAGGATAATGACATTTATAAATAAAACTTTTTTCCAATTTCATTACATAGATCCAAATCGCATCATCACCGGGTCTCTGTGCTTCTCTATGCAATGCAGGCGTTGATCGGCTTATAATTTGCCTTTCCTAGTTCCTCCCTTCCCCCGTCTCTATGCAATGCAGGCAGGTGGGAGTCCCATGATGTGGGTGGTCCCTCTCCTGCACTGAAATGGCTTACACTGCACGCTGTGAGCTTCTCACTGTGTGCATCGGAAGCTGCAGCAAGTCAGATGAAGCCTGCTTCATTTTCTGGCTGGAGGACATCCAGCATCATCTAGATCTTTCCTCCCCAGCCTCGTTGTCTCTGGCCCGCCCCTTTCATTTGGAGGCTCAGCATCAAATGTGGGTGTTATCTATGCAAATACGGACTGCCTAGGAACGCCCACTCCAGACTGACACCCACCGAGGTTTGATATTTGCATAACTCCTCCCACATGCCAGCCCACTAATTGCATCAGGACTGAGGCAGGGGGCTGTGATGATTTAAGGAAGCTATGTACAGCACCCCGATGGCCCCTTCCACCAGCCATGATCTGCATAAAGAAGCACAGAGACCTTCCACGAGGCAGCCCACTACTTGTGTTAGGAAGACTTAAAGCGGCTTTACAGTCATTTTTCCATCTATTAAATCCTCTGCCCTTGTTATTTTAACTTTGGATAGTAAAACATTTTTTTTTTCTGCCAGTGAATACCTTATACAGCCCACTTCCTTTCTTGTCTGATCATTAGCCTGGGCTAATGACATCATTCACAGCTCTCTCTCTTTCGTGAGAGTTTGCCAGCATGAGAAGAGGGATGAGTCATAGGAGAGCCAATGAGAGCTGCAGAGCTGGAGAGGGCTGGATGAGGGCGGAGATAACAGGAGGAGACTGCAGAGATCCATGAGTATTCATCAAGAGAGGAGAAGTGAACAGGCAGCAGCTCCAGCTGCCCACAGTTAGCGGAGGGAGATTTCTGTGGCATATTTGGCAAGTACAGAATCACAGTATATATATATTATATATATATATATATATATATATATATATATATATATATATATATATATATATATATATATATATATATATATATATATATATATATATATATATAATGTAAAGTGGTTGAAGAGAAGTTTCAGAATGGCAAATATGCTTTTTATTACAAATTATGTGAGCAGACTGCAGTTCCTCTTTAAAAGAGAGAACATGCAGGGGGGCTGTGATGATTTCAGGAAGCAATGTACAGCACTGCCTTGATCTGCCTGCACTGCAGAGAGAAGCACAGAGACATTCCACGAGGCAGCCCACTGCTTGTGTTAGGAAGACTTAAAGCGGCTCTTCAGGCATTTTTTCATCTTTCCATCTATTATATACTCTGCTCTTGTTGTTTTAACTTTGGATAGTAAAACCTATTTTTTTTTTCTGCCAGTAAATCCCTTATACAGCCCACTTCCTCTTTCTTGTCTGATCATTAGCCTGGGCTAATGACATCAGGCACAGCCCTTACTCTCAGGAGAGTTTGCTAGCAAGGGAGAATGGATGAGTCATAGGAGAGCCAAAGAGATCTGCAGAGCTGGAGGGGGGCTGGATGAGGGCGGAGATAACAGGAGACTGCAGAGATCCATGAGAAATGTGCATGCAAGCAGTGGTGTGAGTGTGTCTTTCTGTGTACAATATATGTATGTATGTATGTGTGTGCCTCTGTAAATCTAGGAAGTGAATAGGCAGCAGCTTCAGCTGCCCACAGTTAAAATGGCTGCAGACAGACGTAGAGGGAGATTTCTGCAGCATATTTGGTAAGTACAGAATCGCAGTATGTATAAAATATGTAAAGTGGTTGGAGAGAAGCTTCAAAATGGCAAAGATGTTTTTATTACAAATTATGTGAGCAGACCGCAGTTCCTGTTTAGGAGGAGTACTGAGGCGGGGATGCTGTGATGATTTCAAGAACCAATGTATAGCACCCTTCCACCAGCATTGCATAGAGAAGCACAGACATTCCACTAGGCAGCCCACTGCTTGTGTTAGGAGGATTTGAGCAAAGTGCTAAGGCAGGGTGCTGTGATGATCTCAAAAAAGGTATGTACAGCACCCTGCCGGCCCCTCCCACCCTCTCTGTTCTGCCTGCATTGCATAGAGAAGCACAGAGACCCAGTGATGATGTCACTCAGAATGGTTTTATATTAAATGTAATTCGCATGCTGAGGAGGCGGGAAGGAAGAAAAAAAAAAAATAAAGCAGATTAAACTTCAGCAGTAAATCATGAATCCCAGTATTATGCTTATATTGGGGGGACGCGGTGCTCTGTGTGACCCCGGAGTCCGAGGAGCCAACTGCCGATTTTTTTTTTTTCCTCTTTTGCCAGAAAAGTGCGGAATCTGAGAGCCTCTCCTCCCAGACAGCTGACACATCCAGCCTATCATGGAGGTAATTCCTGGAATTTCTCTCCCATGTGTCAGGCGGTGAGCGGCGTGCGGTACGAATCGCACTTGTTAGGCGTCTATTAATAACATTGGGAGGAAATGTCTGCGGAGGACAATGGGCGGCCCCTCCTCCGGGGGCTTGCAGCGTGATGTACTGTACTTGTGTCCCAGAACGCTTCTTTCCAAGAACCCCAATTATTAATACCATGAATCAGGGACCGCAGCCGACCAACCAACGCAGCGCGCTCCCCTTCATCTCACACCGCCGCAACCGCTAACAATACGGCTACCAAATCCCAATCTTCTATCTCTGTTACCATGGCAGCAGCAATCTAATTTCCCACTCACGTGATTGGCTCACTGCTTTGCCCAAGCAGACCCCCCCCCCCCCCCTAATAAGGCTCATTAAAACGTAAAATAGGCAAACTTCTTTTTTTTTTTTCATTTTGCAGGGTTATAACCTCTCAGGTTTTTTTTTTTTTTTTGCCACCTGTGTCCCATTGAGGAGATTTCTTTTCACGTCCTGTCCCAAAGCCAAGACAGGAAGTGGGAGGAAATCCCTGCAAATTAGGGGAATTCTGTGGGGCCCTTCAGGTCACCAGAACTGTTGTCCCCATTGGGCGATTTCCCCTCTATTACTTTCCTGGGGACAACCCACAATTTGGAATTTTCTTTTATTTTCACTTTATAATGTTAATCAGGACAAATAGAATTTCCCAATCACGTGATTGGCTCACTGCTTTGAGCAAGGAGACCCTCCCCCGCCCCCCCTCCTCCTCAATGGCTGAAATTTTTAAGGAAAAAACAGAGTTAAACTTTAATAAGGCTCATTAAAAAGTAGAATAGGCAAACTTTTGTTTTTTCATTTTGGAGGGTTGCAACCTCTGTCAGATTTTTATTTTGCCACCTGTGTCCCATTGAGGAGTTTTTCTATTTCACTTCCTGTCCCTTAGCCAAAACAGGAAGTGAGAGAAAATCCCTGCAAATTAAGGGAATTCCATAGGGCCCTTCAGGTCACGTTTCCCACTCACGTGATTGGCTTACTGCCTTGCCCAAGCAGACCCCCCCCCCCATTGGCTGTGTCTCAATGAGGAGATTTGTTTTCACTTCCTGTCCCATAGCCAAAACAGGAAGTGAGAGAAAATCCCTGCAAATTAAGGGAATTCCATAGGGCCCTTCAGGTCACGTTTCCCACTCACTTGATTGGCTTACTGCCTTGCCCAAGCAGACCCTCCACCCTCCCCACCCCCTATGGGCTGTGTCTCAATGAGGAGATTTGTTTTCACTTCCTGTCTCATAGCCAAAACAGGAAGTGAGAGGAAATCCCTGAAGATTGATGGAATTCCAAGGGGCCCTTCAGATCACTAGAACTAGTGTCCACCAATGGAAGATTTCCCCTCTATTACTTTCCTGGGGACAACCCAAAATGTGGGATTTTCCTTTACTTTCACTTTTAATGGTAAAAATAGGACAAATCAAGAGGGGGAATCCCCCTAACAGTGGGGGGGGGGGGGTTTACAGACAGCTGTGGCAGCTGCAGGGCTCTAATGAGGAAAGCTGCTGGGCCTGCATCCCTTTAGACGTGTTCTTATTGGGAGTATCTCACCAAAAATTACAGTTTTGTTGCAGGGGATGCCAGAAATCTGACTTGTATGTTAGTGCAGACTTCTGGGAAAATTGTTGAGCCAATCACACAAGCAGGAAATGATGTTTCTGGGGGTGTGGTCAGTATACATTCTGTGTACAGAACAGCTCCTGGCAGCCATATTGCATTGCATTTTCAGAAAATGACAACAGCTGCAGATTGAAAAGAAAAGGAAATTTTTAATAACATTCAATTACAATATGATTTGTGTCACAATTGTATACGCTATATTGTTTTTTTCTTTATTTGCTGATTTTTTTTTTTCCCCATGAAAGTGGAGTTACCCTTTCAGTCTAAAGCTGGATACACACTATACAATTTCCTTTAGATTTTTTTTCCCCCATATAATAGGAGGTCAAACTTTCAATTTGTATGCAATCAGGCAGCTCCTTGCACTACATAGTTGAAGGTAAAGGCCCGTACACACGTACAGATCGTCGGCATACAAACGTCGGTGGACGAAAGATCTGCCGATTGTACGCTTGTTAGTATGGTGCCTCCGACAGCCGTCAGCGCACATTCTGCCGACAAGAATCTTTCATGCAAACATTAAAATTTTTGTATGCCGACACCAGAGCGGCCGATTGTTCGCCAGTCAGTACAGAATTCGGCCGACAGACCGCAGATTTGCAAGACTGGGCATGCTCAGAAAAGAAAAAACACAGGGAAAGTTAACCATCACATGACATCACTTCTGTAGTCGGTGGACAAAATTCTTGTGCTGTCTTTGCACTTTTCAACAGACACCGACAGCCCGGGGACAAAAGACGGCCGATCGTTCGCCGACGATCGGTACGTGTGTACGGGGCTTGAATCTAAAGGAAATTGAACAACAAAAGTTGTATAGTGTGTATCCAGTTTAAGAAAAGCAAACAGGTGCATCCTGGGAGCTCAGACTCCATCTTAAAGACTGAAAGAAGGAACCAGCTACCAATGCACTAAAACTTGCATCTGTTTGCATACCCTAAAAGCAGCACCGCTGATGAGAATTACTTATCGCCACCTACAGGCTAGTTTATTCATTGCATTTTCTGTATATTTCATATACTGATTATTTGTACTTATTATCTGTTTTTTTTTTTCCTATTGGTTTCACCCCACCCTGTTTTGGTAATAAAGCATCAAAATGACATCCAGTTTGGCTTATTGCAGAATAGGATGGTGCATGTGGTGTGGCGGGGACAGAACGGTTACACTGACACATTACTGGGCACACACATGTACTGGGTATGAACAACTATCTGATGCCAGTTCTGCTTTAAGCTCCATCCACCACTGTGCAGTGGTCTCTCCTCCCTCCATGTGACAAACACAAGACCATCACAGCTGGGAGTACATCCCGATAAGGGAAAAGCGGAAGGCCGGGGATTTTGCTATTTGCAGCAAATGATGGCTGAGTGAGTCACTGATGAGAAGTGCGAGTCTGCCTACTACAAGCTGTCTGAATACAACCAACGTGGATGCAAATGCTGCAATCTGCTTGGAGGCTGATTCATCCCGCCGGGGTCCTGAAAGTTTACCGGCAATGAGGATTAGTAGATAGACGCATCTTGGTAAAGGATGCATTTAGAGGAAAACTCTTTAAAAAAAAAAAAGTAATACACACAAAACCAATATGGAAATAGCTTGCAGTAGGCACCATGGCATAGAGCCCTAAGCCCCGGTCCATCCATGAAATGTGCTGCAAGCCTGGAACCCTCCCGCTGGCATCTCTCTATACTGGAATTTTTTATTCTAAACTACTAATGGCGGCGATCAGTGACTTACAATAGGACTGTAATGTAATAGTGTGGCGGACAATCTGACACTAACGGATGCGAGGAGGGGGGGGGGTGACTGACACTAACATCACCAGTGACACTAATACAGTGAGCTGTGCTGACACTATACACCAGTGTTTCTCAAATCCCGTCCTCAGGGCACACTTAACAGGCCAGATTTTAAGTATTACCTTGGGGAGATGCAGACTAGAATACTGCAATCACTGAGCAGCAAATTCTATCACCTGTGATGGATTTCAGTTTTCTTGCAATCCTGGCCTGTTGGTTTGCCCTGAAGACCAGAGTTGAGAAACACTGCTATACACCATAGGTGCTCAACCTGTGGCTCTCAAGCTGTTGCGAAACTACAAGTCCCATCATCCCTCTGGGAGTCATGTTTGTACCTGTCAGACTTGCAATGCCTCATGGGACCTGTAGTTCTGCTACAGCTGGAGGGCCACAGGTTGAGCACCCATGCTATACACAGTCACTGTACTAATGACACTGGCTGGGAAGAGGTTAACATCTAGGGAGATTAAAGTGTTAATTGTGTGTCAATGTGTATTATGTGCTGCTTTTTACTAATAATCTCTGTGCTTCTTATCCCTGCTTTGCAGGGATAAACAGAGAGATTGTTCTCCATGTACAGAGCCCTGTGTTGATTGTCAACACAGAGCTTTGGGCTGTGATTGGACACAGCCAATCAGCAGGTATAGGCCATGAATCATTGGCCAAGACCTGCTGACAGACTCCCGCTGTGTAAAATCACAGTGCCCTAAACTCAGAACCAGGCAGCAACGTACCAGTAGTACTTTGCAGAGGGGCGGTACTTAAGTGGTTAATTCTTGCTTATGAATCCGCAGTACGTTGCAGAGGGGCGGTACTTAAGTGGTTAATTCTTGCTTTTGCACACCCCCTCCGCCCTTCCAGCAGCCCCCTGGGACATGTCACACGAGGCTGCGGGACCAGTCCCAACGCTCCGCTCAGTCTCACACATGTGCCGGCTCCCATATCCAAGATGGAGTGCCAGGGACCCGGCACAAATGGCAAGAAACTGCTGTGGGAAGTCAGCACTGGACTCCAGGCACCGGTTAATTAAAAAAAACCCTAACACCTAATTTTTCACTTCAATGGGCCGCCCTATGCGCATTTGTCACCCAAAAGAAGCTCCAGCGCGTTTTTTCAAGGCGCGACAATCATGGTGGCATTTACATTAAATGAAGCCCAAACGAGCGTCGCACATTTTGCAGCGACTGCCACGTGATTCCAAATCACCAAGTGTGAATGAGGCCAAGGTTTTCCCAAAAAAGTCCTGCTGTGCCCATTATAAGGGACAACCAGGTCTTCACCCCTGTTTCCATTATGAGGGGTTCCCAAGTCTGTACTTCTGCTGTGCCCATTATGAGGGGTTCTCACCATCCCTGTGCTGAGTTCCCAGGTCTGTACAACTGCTGTGCCCATTATGAGGGGTTCCCACCATCCCTGTGCTGAGTTTCTGGGTCTGTACACCTGCTGTGCCCATTATGAGGGGTTCCCACCACCCCTGTACTGAGTTCCTGGGTCTGTACACCTGCTGTGCCCATTATGAGGGGTTCCCACCACCCCTGTACTGAGTTCCTGGGTCTGTACACCCGCTGTGCCCATTATGAGGGATTTTCACCATCCCTGCGCTTAGTTCCCAGGTCTGTACTCCTGCTGTGCCCATTATGAGGGGTTCTCACCATCCCTGTGCTGAGTTCTCGGGTCTGTACACCTGCTGTGCCCATTATGAGGGGCTTCCTCAATCCCTGCATGTACATTTAGGAATGCAATGGGAGGATGGCCAAAAATCCACCTGGGGTGAGAACAGAGGTGGGAATTATGGCAGTTGGGTCTCAGCAGTAGCATTCCCAATCAATATTGGGATCCAGAAGGTAAATCAATCGATTGGACTCCACCTTATAAATGAAACCTCACGTTTTGGTGTACTAGTCAGGGGCGGACTGACCATTCGGGGATTAGGGCACTGCCCGAGGGCCCAGGGTCAGTAGGGGGCCCCATGAGAGGCTACACACTACAGAAAGAAGCCAGGAACTTCCATGCAGGCTATGCTGTGGTAGATATTTAAATGCCCACTCTATGTGGCTGAGCTGCAATTTGTAAGTGGGGCTTTGTGTGGCTTGAGTGTGGACACAGGGGGTCCCATGATCTCTGATTGCCCGGGGGCCCCATTAGTTGTCAGTCCACCCCTGGTACTAGTCCTTTAATTTGGTGGCGGTGGTCAGAAATCCCAGCTGGACTGATCCAGGCTTGAAGCTCCATAATGACAGGAGGTGGTGGACTGATCAGTGAGGGATTATTTTGCTGCATGTTTGGACTCTAAGCAGCAGGGAAAACACATGGATTGCTGGGATTGTGGGGATTGCAGAGGAGGAGGAGGAGGAAGTACATTCCAGGGATGGATGTAGGACACACAAACCGCAGGATCTCAGCTGGGGAGGATTCTGAGTCGGTTTGCATTGCAGGAAGCTTCTCCATGTCCCTGTGCATTCTTCTAGGGCTTGTATTACCATGCATGCCAAGAACAGAGCGCGGCTTCCAGCGCCAATCACGAAAGCATTAATTAGTGCCAGACTAAATTGGCCCCTTACACCCTCCCCATGCCACTGACAATCTGGATAGCACAGAATGCTGGAGACCCAATAAGGAAAGCCAACATTATGCTCACCCAGCTGGAGAACAGACTGCTTGGACCCAATTCTCGCCATCCAGACAAATTGTTCCGCCAGGCTGTAAAGCCCACGCTGCCCCCCCCCTTTAATCTGAGACCCTCATCGAAAAAAGAGGTACTTTGCGCCCAAAGGGTTAACCGACACCCACCCAGATCCGGAAGCATTACATCATGCCCCCCCCCCCCCCCCAATGAATGCCTTTGTCCTAGTTTCCTTTATGTTTGACTAGTGGGGATGCTGGGGAGGGAAGATTGGCGGTGCAAAGTTTTCCAATGCCGGATTGCTCAAAGGGCAGCTTGGTGCCATGGCAGCGATGCCAGCTTTCCTATGAATGAAGCCTGGTACGAGCCTGTCACGTTACCAAGCATGAACTTCAAGCTGAGGACATGGTGGAGGGGAGGCAGCAAATCATTAGAAAGCGGTAAATCTCACCATTTGTTGCCTCAACCAGGGCATCATTGTTCCTGGCCACTGAGACGAGAAGTGGGGCACTGACCTAGAACGGGCAAGGCACAATTGCCCTTGGAAAGACCCATAGATCATGTAAACCACCAGCAGAGACTTCATTGTGCTGAGTGAAGTCAAAGGTTTTATTGTGAGGGTTAAATCTGTAATACTGGAGGATTTAGCTGTTTTCAAGGAACAGATACGGGCAACCATCTACAGTAGGTGCCTGAAAATCCCCGCCATGCTGGAACTCATAGTCCATACTGATGGTCACAGACTGCTTGAGAGCCCATCATCAAAAAGGGAAGTGGTGTTGGGGGGGGGGGGGGGGTCACAGAGTCCATGCCAATCAGAGCAATGCCCTATAGTCACCCCTCTTCCCATTATAAATGCCAATCTGCAGTTTGGAAGGGTTACCGGGCTTTCTCTAATTAGATCCTCATTGCCAAAGCCCAAGGTGAAAACAGAAGCTGTATGGTTCCATCGGGGTAATATCTATTTACACCCGATAAGAACACAATGTGCAAAGTGAAGATGCCAGGTCAGAAATAGGTGAAGACTGGAGGCTTCTGTCACTGGGCAGTCATTTTGGAGGGCTCAGACCAAGGCAGAAGAATAAAGGGATCAGACAGAAGGTGATAAAGAGGGAATGGGGGTCCATGGGTAATATAGGGATTCTACCACTGAGAGTCTAGGGGTATATAGGAGCTTTGCTATTGGGGATCCATGGGTAATATAGGGGCTCTGCCATTGAGAGTCTATTGGTAATATAGGGGCTTTGCCATTGGGGATCCATGGGTAATATAGGGGCTCTGCCACTGGGAGTCCATTGGTAATATAGGGGCTTTGTCATTGGGGGTCAATGGGTAATATAGGGGTTTTGTCATTGGGGGTCAATGGGTAATATAGGGGCTCTGCCACTGGGAGTCCATTGGTAATATAGGGGGGTCCATGGGTAATAGAGGGGCTTTGTCATTGGGGGTCCATGCGTAATATAGGGACTTTGCCATTGGGGGTCAATGGGTAATATAGGGGCTCTGCCACTGGGAGTCCATTGGTAATATAGGGGCTTTGCCATTGGGGGTCCATGGGTAATATAGGGGCTTTGCCATTGGGGATCCATGGGTAATATAGGGGCTTTGCCATTGGGGATCCATGGGTAATATAGGGGCTCTGCCACTAGGAGTCCATTGGTAATATAGGGGCTTTGCCATTGGGGGGTCAATGGGTAATATAGGAGCTTTGCTATCAGGGATCCATGGGTAATATAGGGGCTTTGCCATTGGGGATCCATGGGTAATATAGGGGCTCTGCCACTGGGAGTCCATTGGTAATATAGGGGCTTTGCCATTGGGGATCCATGGGTAATGTAGGGGCTTTGCCATTGGGGGTCAATGGGTAATATAGGAGCTTTGCTATCAGGGATCCATGGGTAATATAGGGGCTCTGCCTCTGGGAGTCCATTGGTAATATAGGGGATTTGCCATTGGGGATCCATGGGTAATACAGGGGCTCTGCCATTGGGGGTTTGTGGGTAATATAGGGATTTTGCCACTGGGAGTCCATGGGTGAAATATGGGGCTTTTCCATTGGAGGTCCATTGGTAATATAGAGGCTTGGCCATTGGGGGTCCATGGGTAATATAGGGGTTCTGCTATTTGAGGTCCATGGGTAACTTAAGGGGGCTCTGCCATAAGACACCATACAATAGGCAACTGTGAAGGGGCAGATTATGCCATGGGAGTTGCCTAACAGTGTTAGGGCAGGAGCACCCTTGGAAAATTAGCTGTTATAAAGGGTTCAGGTCAGGGCAGAAGAATGAAGAGCCAAGATAGGGGGTGGTAAAGGGGATCTGGGATAAGGGGGCATAAGACACCACAGAATGCTGTGGAGGGGCAGATCATGCAATGGGGTTGCCCAATGGCGGGAGGGCAAGAACACCCTTGGAATAGCTGGGAGGGCAGCTATTATAGAAGAATTAGGTCAGGGCAGAATTATACAGGGCACGCACAGAGGGTGGTAGGGGAGATTGAAGGACGTAAGCTATATGAGGAGGTTCTTCCAGAAGACACAATAGAATGCCCACTATAGTCAGCCATGGATGGGTAGATTATGTCATGGGGTGTCCAGTGATGGAGGGGGGCAATAGAACCCTTGGAAAATTTGGAAGGGTGGCTCTTAAATAGGGGTCAGGTCAGGGCAGAAGTATATAGGGCAAAGTCGGAGGGTGATCAGGGGGATCTGGGGACTGAAGTAATCTGCCATAATACACTATGGAATGTCCAGCATAGCCAGCCGTGGAGGGGCAGCGTGGTGATCAAAAGTAGGAGAGCAGGAGCCCCTATAGAACCTGGGAGGGTAGCTAATATATAGGGGTCAGGTCAGTGCAGAAGTATGAAGGGCAAAGTCAGGGGGTAACAAGGGGTATCCGGGCACTGAGGTAATGGGGCTCAGCCATAGGACACCATGGAATGTCCAGCATAGCCAGCTATAGAGGGGCAGATCGTGCCATGGAGGTGGTCAGCAGTAGGAAGGCAGAAGCACCCTAGAAAATGCTGGAAGGGCAGCTATTATAGAAGGGTTATATCTGGACAGAAGTATAAAGGGAAGGACAGATAAGGGGTCTCCTTAATAAGACACAATGGAATGTCCAGCATAATTAGCCATGGAGGGGCAAATCATGCCCGGGGTAGGAGGGCAGGAGCAACTTTGAAAAAGCTGGGAAGCCAGCCAAAATCACAACATTGAGAGTTCTCCAACCCATGGTGCAGATATAGAGGGTAAACACATTTGGGGTCACCAATAACACACAAGGGGTCTGGCTTGGTAAGTGAGGAGTGTCTACCTAGAACCGACCCCGAAGCACATATGAAGGGTCCACTTTTTCTGAAGGGTCCTGGTTACAGTGGTAGAGGGTGTCAGGTTGTCTCCAGCCTCACCCATGACAATGGAAGGGTACTATAGGGGGGGGGGGGGTTAGAGGGTGGTAAGACTATGGAGACCTCCGTACAAGTAGGAGATTATCAAAGGGGTCTCCAATATTACCACACCCAATGAACGAGGGACGTTGGAGGTGATGGGACGAAGAACAAGGGGGCAGCACAGAAAGATTGGGGAAAATGGGATGGGCACCGACACAGGATGCCACTTTCAATGTGAGGGTCTGATGTCCTCATGAAGAACCATCTACAGTCCCAGTCCAAGGACTGTCAGCAGATCTACCCCCACCCGCCCAGTCCTAGTACAAGGACTGTCAGCAGATCATCACCCCCTACACCCAGTCCAAGGACTGTCAGCAGATTCCCCCCCCCTACCCAGTCCAAGGACTGTCAACAGACCCCCTCCCCCCAGGCCAAGGACTGTCAACAGACCCCCTCCCCCCCAGTCCAAGAACTGTCAGCAGACCCCCCCCCCCCGAGTCCACGAACTGTCAGCAGATCCCCCCTAGTCCAAGAACTGTCAGCAGATCACCCCCCCAGTCCAAGAACTGTCAGCAGATCACCCCCCCCCCAATCCAAGAACTGTCAGCAGATCACCCCCCCCCCAATCCAAGAACTGTCAGCAGATCACCCCCCCATCCAAGAACTGTCAGCAGATCACCCCCCCCCCCCCCAGTCCAAGAACTGTCAGCAGATCACCCCCCCAATCCAAGAACTGTCAGCAGATCACCCCCCCAGTCCAAGAACTGTCAGCAGATCACCCCCCCCAGTCCAAGAACTGTCAGCAGATCACCCCCCCCCAGTCCAAGAACTGTCAGCAGATCACCCCCCCCCAGTCCAAGAACTGTCAGCAGATCACCCCCCCCCCATCCAAGAACTGTCAGCAGATCACCCCCCCCATCCAAGAACTGTCAGCAGATCACCCCCCCCCCCAATCCAAGAACTGTCAGCAGATCACCCCCCAGTCCATGAACTGTCAGCAGATCACCCCCCCCCCCCAATCCAAGAACTGTCAGCAGATCATCCCCCCCCAATCCAAGAACTGTCAGCAGATCACCCCCCCCCCCAATCCAAGAACTGTCAGCAGATCACCCCCCCCCCCAATCCAAGAACTGTCAGCAGATCACCCCCCCCATCCAAGAACTGTCAGCAGATCACCCCCCCCAATCCAAGAACTGTCAGCAGATCACCCCCCCCAATCCAAGAACTGTCAGCAGATCACCCCCCCCCCCAGTCCAAGAACTGTCAGCAGATCACCCCCCCCAGTCCAAGAACTGTCAGCAGATCACCCCCCCCCCAGTCCAAGAACTGTCAGCAGATCACCCCCCCCCCCCAGTCCAAGAACTGTCAGCAGATCACCCCCCCCCCCCATCCAAGAACTGTCAGCAGATCACCCCCCCCCCCATCCAAGAACTGTCAGCAGATCACCCCCCAGTCCATGAACTGTCAGCAGATCACCCCCCCCCCCCCAATCCAAGAACTGTCAGCAGATCACCCCCCCCCCCAATCCAAGAACTGTCAGCAGATCACCCCCCCCCCCCCAAGTCCCAGTACAAGGACTTCCTCCCCCCCAATAGAGAGTAACTAGCAGGAACTTCACCATGAAGGATACAATTCACACCCAATAATAATAACATTGTAATTATATTACTATATAAAAAATAAAAAAAAGTTATAATAATGGATACTTTCCAAGTTGGGTGTAACTTCTGGCTCCCCTACCAGGACTATTACTGCCCCCCATACAGAATGTGACAGAGCAGCACTGAGGCACCACACTGACCCCAGGCACTCCGGGTCCCTCTGGGGTCCCCAGTCCCCCCACACAGGGTGACACACACACACACGGGCACAGCGGGGGGGATGATGGGTAATGGTATGCAGATGAGCGGCGTACAATACACTTAGGACATCTCACGCATGCGCAGAGCCACAGCAGCTCTCCTACCTGTCCGCCGCGCGGCTGCCTCAATGCCCAACTGAATCCCAACTCAGACCGGGAGCCCGGTGTAGCAGCCGTCGTGACGTCACGGGAAACCCGCCCCCGCACCGCTTGTCACACACGCCATTACCATTGGGCGCTCGCCGCCAACCTCAACCAATCAGCTCGCGGCGGCCTCCCAGCTGTCCCAGATATGTCAGTCATTCCCCCATGGGCGGGCCTATCTAGTTTTTATTCAGAAACCGTTTCACGCGCCTCCGCCGATTGGCCGAAAGCAGGCTGAGTGCTGATTGGCCGGCCTTGTACCGTTAGCTCTCTGGCTGGTTGGTCGGATGACGTCACGTGACCAGAGCCTGTTGCCTGGTGATGGAGGTTTTGGTGCCCTGCCAGCCAAAGAGAACCTCTCATTGATCATTGTTAATAATGAAATGACTGCTGATATGAAATAAAAGCTGGTCTATAAAGAGTCCCATCCTCCTGTGCTGGGGTATTACAAAATCCTTTCCTCACGGCTTAGAGTTACCACCTCATCCCTTTAATTCAGGACACCCGAAAGATTTTACCAACCTTAACCACTTAAGCCCCGGAAGATTTTACCCCCTTCCTGACCAGGGCCTATTTTGCGATTCGGCACTGCGTGACTTTAACGGACAATTGCGCGGTCGTGCGACGCTGTACTTAAATTTGGCGTCCTTTTTTTCCCCACAAACAGAGCTTTCTTTTGGTGATATTTGATCACCTGTGCGATTTTTTTTTTGATCACGCGCTATAAACAAAAAAAAGAGCGTCAATTTTGCAAAAATAACAATATTTTTCACATTTTTTTATATGAAATTCCCCCCAAAAAAATGTAAAAATCAAAATTTTTTAACATTTTCGGCCAATTTTTTTTTTTTTTTTACCATGTTTGGTAAAAAAAAAAATCGCAAAAAGCGTATTTTGATTGGTTTGCGCAAAAATTATTGCGTTTACTAACAAAGGGAAAGATTTTTGTCATTTTTGTTGTTTTTTTTAATGCGTAATGGCGGCGATCTGTGATTTTTTTTTTTTTTTTGCGGGACTGTGACATTGCGGCAGTGTTAATTTCGTCGACTAAAACCGACTAAAACGTTTTCGTCAACTAACGCAATTCAGATGACTAAAATACGACTGAAACTAAAATGGCATTTTAGTCTTAAGACTAAAATACGACTAAAACTAAAATGGCATTTTAGTCTTAAGACTAAAATACGACTAAAACTAAAATGGCATTTTAGTCAAAAGACTATAACTAAAACTAAATCGAAATTTGCTGCCAAAAATGAACACTGGTGCATGCTCAAAGCATAAATAATAACATATTAGATTTTTCACTCCAGGACCAGCAGTAGTATATAATGAGTTTGGAAATTGTAGAGAAATGCTTAAATAATGCATTACAAATTACAATTGAACCACACCCATTTGATTATAGATGACTAAAATTAGTTTTAGTCGACTAAAATGTATACTGGAGTTTTAGTAGACTAAATACGACTAAAACTAAAACACTTGCAGAAGACTAAAATAGGACTAAAACTAAAATGGCATTTTAGTCAAAAGACTAACTAAAACTAAATTGAAATTTGCTGCCAAAAATTAACACTGGTGCATGCTCAAAGCATAAATAATAACATATTAGATTTTTCACTCCAGGACCAGCAGTAGTATATAATGAGTTTGGAAATTGTAGAGAAATGCTTAAATAATGCATTACAAATTACAATTGAACTACACCCATTTGATTATAGATGACTAAAATGTAGGGCGTTTTAGTCGACTAAAATGTAGAGCGTTTTAGTCGACTAAAATATACTGGAGTTTTAGTCGACTAAATACGACTAAAACTAAAACACTTGCAGAAGACTAAAATAGGACTAAAACTAAAATGCCATTTTAGTCCTAAGACTAAAACTAAAACTAAATTGAAATTTGCTGCCAAAATTAACACTGCATTGCGGCGGACAGATCGGACCCTTGACTGACATTTTTGACACTTTTGGGGGTACCAGTGACATTACTGCAGTAATCAGTGCTATACATATGCACTGTTACTGTAAAAATGACACTGGCAGTGAAGGAGTTAACTGTATTGGAGAGGGAGGGGTTAAGTGTGTCCTAGGGGCGTGCTTCTAACTGTGATTGGCTGTGGCTTGAGGTGTAAGAACAGTGATCAACGGTCCTACATAGTAGAACCGTCTGATCTCCATTCTTACACAGGGGAGAATGACAGGCGGCTTGTTTACATTAGCCGCCTGCCTTTCTCCCGCGGTCACGGACGATCGGTCCGTGACCGCGCGGGAGAGGGCGCGCACTCGCTCCCAAAACCCTTACAGGCTAGCGACGTAGCCCTACGTCGCTTTGCCTGTGAGGGTCTGACTGCCGACGTAAATAGTCGGCAAGTGGTTAATGACCAGGCCATGTTTTGCGATTCGGCACTGCGTGACTTTAACTGACAATTGCGCGGTCGTTCGGCGCTGTACATAAATAAATTTGATGTCCTTTTTTCCCACAAATAGAGCTTTCTTTTAGTGGTATTTGATCACCTGTGCGGTTTTTTAATTCTTGCGCTATAAACAGAAAAAAGCGACAATTCTGAAAAAAAAAAACAATATTTTTCACATTCTGCTATATAACATTCCCAAAAAAAAAAAAATGTAAAAATCAAATTTTTTTAACATTTTAGGCCAATTTCTTTTCTGCTACATATTTTTTGTAAAAAAAAATTCCCAATAAGCGTATTTTGATTGGTTTGCGCAAAAGTTATTGCATCTACTAACTACGGGAAAGATTTATGTCATTTTTATTGTTTTTCTTTTTATTTTACTAGCAATGGCGGCGATCAGTGATTTTTAGCAGGACTGCGACATTGCGGCGGACAGATTGGACCCCTAACTGACATTTTTGACACTTTTGGGGTGACCAGTGACATTACTACAGTAATCAGTGCTAAAAATATGCACTGTTACTGTAATAATGGCACAGGTAGGGAAGGGGTTAATCCTGTGGGTGATCATCAACAGGTTAAATCATACTTGCCAACTGTCCCTTTTTTCCTGGGACAGTCCCTGGAAATAGGAGCCTGTCCCAGGTAATTTATATTGTCCCTGGAAATAGGAGCCTGTCCCAGGTAATTTATATTGTCCCTGGAAATAGGAGCCTGTCCCAGGTCATTTATATTGTCCCTGGAAATAGGAGCCTGTCCCAGGTCATTTATATTGTCCCTGGAAATAGGAGCCTGTCCCAGGTAATTTATATTGTCCCTGGAAATAGGAGCCTGTCCCAGGTAATTTATATTGTCCCTGGAAGCGCCTGTTAATCGGGCTGCCCATAAATGTTACGCAGAAGTAGTGCAGCTGAATGGAAGAATTATTATTTTAACTCTGCTACTTTGGCCTTAAATTTGAAATTCCCTTTTTAATCTCCTGTAATCCTCTCTATATTGAGTAGACTCTATAATCTGATGATCAGTAGGCGAGATTAATTATGCAGAGTGGGCGGAGCTTCAGGGAAGTGGGTGTGGTAAGTAATTGATAGCTGTGCTGTTAAGTGTCCCTGGAAATTTTTTTTAAATGTTGGCAACTATGGTTAAATGTGAGCCTAGGGGAGTGATTCTAACTGTGGGGGGGGCGTGGCTTGTGAAATGACCATAGAGACATGTGATCCTATATAGAATGATCACAGGCGCTCTGTGATCATTCCAGGGAGAAGAACGGTCAGTTGTGTTTACAACAGCCGCCCGTCCTTCTCTCTCAGCGGGGAGCGATCGCGGGTGTCGGGCGGCAATCGGAGCCGCCTGCCCCATGCATTCGAGTCCCCGCTGCCCAGTGGGGGCGGGAGCGCGCTGCTGACGGCTCGCCCCCTAGCTGCAGGCGTGTGACTGACGGCTCGCCCCCTAGCTGCAGGCATGTGACTGAGGGCTCGCCCCCTAGCTGCAGGCATGTGACTGAGGGCTCGCCCCCTAGCTGCAGGCATGTGACTGACGTCTCGCCCCCTAGCTGCAGGCGTGCGACTGACGGCTCGCCCCCTAGCTGCAGGCGCGCCACTGACGGCTCGCCCCCTCGCTGCAGGCGTGTGACTGACGGCTCGCCCCCTAGCTGCAGGCATGTGACTGACGGCTCGCCCCCTAGCTGCAGGCGTGTGACTGACGGCTCGCCCCCTAGCTGCAGGCGTGCGACTGACGGCTCGCCCCCTAGCTGCAGGCGTGTGACTGACGTCTCGCCCCCTAGCTGCAGGCGTGCGACTGACGGCTCGCCCCCTTGCTGCAGGCGCACCACCGACGGCTCGCCCCCTCGCTGCAGGCGCGCCACTGACGGCTCGCCCCCTAGCTGCAGGCGCGCCACCGACGTAGGTCTACGTTGGTTCGCGCAGGAGGTCCGCACTGCCGCAGTAAAAAGGCAGTGGACAGTCGGCAACCGGTTACCTTTGCATTGACACCCCCAGCGATTCACATATGGCAGTGTGAACTGCCTGCGAGTCGAGTCGAGTGGATTCGCAGGGTTCCCGCATCGCATATGTGTGAACCAGGACTTATGGTTTGAACACGCACTACAGACACAGATTTAGGCCATTGTGATATATAACGTCTTTATAAATAAAACCGAGTTTCATAAACAAACAAAAATATTGCTTTTTGACAAACAGAAGTGCAACTTTAAGGGCCCTTTCACACGGGCGCTCCGTATGTCCTATTTTTTTGCGGATGATTTGCGGACATAATGTAAGTGAATGGCATTGCGGATGTCAGCGGAATACCATCCGCTGACACCCGATTTTCCTCCTGTCAGTTCTGTTCTGTTTTTTGGAACTGAAAAAATCCTATTTTTGTTCCGTTCAAAAAACGGAAAGGAAGGAAAATCGGATGTCAGCTGTGTCATCCGCAATCCCCATAGACTTACATTAGGTCCGCATATCATCCGCAAACGGATGGGATGATATGCGGACCTACGGAGCGGATGACAGAAATGTCATCCGCTCCGTGAAAAAAAAAAAAAAAAAAGTCCCGCAGCGGAGCTCTCACACGGAAAGCCCGTGTGAAAGAGCCCTAAGTGCCAGTTCACACATATGCGTTACGGGAACCCTGCAAATCCACTGGGGGTTCCTGCATCGCACCCGACTCGCAGGCAGTTCAAACAATCTGTATGGCTGAATTCGCATCGCATTCTAACACAACACACACAGGACCCTTTTTTGGGTCCACAGCAGAATCGGATCGCATGGTGGCTCACACCTATGCGATCCGATTCATGTCCGAACTGACAGTTCGCACTGCGATATGCAAACTGATCTGGGGGTGTCGTTAACTTTGTATTGCGATTGTGAACCGGCACTTAGTTGTATTTTAGTCATCTGAATTGTTTTAGTCATATTTTAGTGTAGCACTACTCCCATGGGAGCCGCTGGTTACGGATTCCCCTGGATTACCCATAGCAACAACTTGACAATGCAGCATGTTCTAAGTACTTGGCACAGTCAAGAAACAGTCCAGGGGTTTTGTTTTTTTGTGGTTTTATTTGAGAACTGGGATGGGAGAAGGGATGAGTGGGATACTGGGAGAAGGGATGAGTGGGATACTGGGAGAAGGGATGAGTGGGATACTGGGAGAAGGGATGAGTGGGATACTGGGAGAAGGGATGAGTGGGATACTGGGAGAAGGGATGAGTGGGATACTGGGAGAAGGGATGAGTGGGATGGGAGAAGGGATGAGTGGGATACTGGGAGAAGGGATGAGTGGGATACTGGGAGAAGGGATGAGTGGGATGGGAGAAGGGATGAGTGGGATACTGGGAGAAGGGATGAGTGGGATACTGGGAGAAGGGATGAGTGGGATACTGGGAGAAGGGATGAGTGGGATGGGAGAAGGGATGAGTGGGATACTGGGAGAAGGGATGAGTGGGATGGGAGAAGGGATGAGTGGGATGGGAGAAGGGATGAGTGGGATACTGGGAGAAGGGATGAGTGGGATACTGGGAGAAGGGATGAGTGGGATACTGGGAGAAGGGATGAGTGGGATACTGGGAGAAGGGATGAGTGGGATGGGAGAAGGGATGAGTGGGATGGGAGAAGGGATGAGTGGGATACTGGGAGAAGGGATGAGTGGGATGGGAGAAGGGATGAGTGGGATGGGAGAAGGGATGAGTGGGATGGGAGAAGGGATGAGTGGGATGGGAGAAGGGATGAGTGGGATACTGGGAGAAGGGATGAGTGGGATGGGAGAAGGGATGAGTGGGATACTGGGAGAAGGGATGAGTGGGATACTGGGAGAAGGGATGAGTGGGATACTGGGAGAAGGGATGAGTGGGATACTCCAACTGGACAACTATGCACAATTGCTGGGACTTCTGATTAAAGCTGAGTGCGGCAAGGCCGCTGCTTCACCTTGCCACTAAGTGAAGAAGAATTAAGCAAACTGCACTGTACTGTGAATCACTCTTCAGGGTCCTACTTGGCACCCCCTTTGTCCCTACTCTTCAGGGTTCTACACGGCACCCCCTTTACTCTGACACACTGTGTGATCTGGCCCTTTATCCTCTGACTTCACTGGAGGGGTCCCCCTTCCTGGGCGGACTCTTTGGCAAGTCCCTTAGTCCTCACGGACACTGTTTTTCCCGGAAGACTCTGCCAGCAGCTCCACTCTCAGCTTTACTGGATCTTCTGCAGCTCAGCTCCACACCTGGTTCACTCGGTCGACTGCCTAAGACCCCCTTCCTCATACAGCAGGAGGAGAGACAGCTGTCAGCCTCCTCCTCCTGGGACTCCGCTTCCCGCTAAAGACCCCCTGTCACATGTCCTCCTGGCTTTTATAGTCAATCCCAGGATGCATTGCAAGAATGCCCTCCCACTGGGACTGCAACAAAACCTTGTGTGTCACTGGCTGGGTTTCCTCCACTGTCCAACAAGCCTCGCTACTGGCCCATTGGATACAGTGAGGACACTCCCTCAGACCCAGTGACTCACACCTGGAAATATGCAACAGGCATAACTAACTGATCAGGTTCCCCTGATAAGCAGATGGAGCATAATAATGCTTTTAATCTAGCATCTAACTAGGAGGGTGCTACATCAGTCTACATCAGTCATCTCAACTGTTTTGTTTTAGTCGTATTTTAGTCATCTGAATTGTTTTAGTTTTAGTCGCATTTTAGGCATCTGAATTGTTTATGTTGCAATTTAGTCATCTGATTTTTTTTTAGTATTCATTGCATTTTAGTCATCTGAATTGTTTTAGTTTTAGTCATATTTTAGTCATCTGAATTGTTTTAGTCGTATTTTAGGCATCTGAATTGTTTATGTTGCATTTTAGTCATCTGAATTTTTTTAGTTTTAGTCGCATTTTAGTCATCGAAGTCAATTTAGTCGTATTTTAGTCATCTGAATTGTTTTAGTTTTAGTCGTATTTTAGTCATCTGAATTGTTTTAGTTTTAGTCGTGTTTTAGTCATCTGAATTGTTTTAGTTTTAGTCGCATTTTAGTCATCTAAGCCGATTTAGTCGTATTTTAGTCATCTGAATTGTTTTAGTTTTAGTCGTATTTTAGTCATCTGAATTGTTTTGGTTTTAGTCGCTTTTTAGTCATCTGAATTGTTTTAGTCGCATTTTAGTCATCTGAATTGTTTTCGTTTTAGTCGCATTTTAGTCATCTGAATTGTTTTAGTTTTAGTCGCATTTTAGTCATCGAAGTCGATTTAGTCGTATTTTAGTCATCTGAATTGTTTTAGTTTTAGTCGTATTTTAGTCATCTGAATTGTTTTAGTTTTAGTCGTGTTTTAGTCATCTGAATTGTTTTAGTTTTAGTCGCATTTTAGTCATCTAAGCCGATTTAGTCGTATTTTAGTCATCTGAATTGTTTTAGTTTTAGTCGTATTTTAGTCATCTGAATTGTTTTGGTTTTAGTCGCTTTTTAGTCATCTGAATTGTTTTAGTCGCATTTTAGTCATCTGAATTGTTTTCGTTTTAGTCGCATTTTAGTCATCTGAATTGTTTTAGTTTTAGTCATATTTTAGTCATCTGAATTGTTTTAGTCGTATTTTAGGCATCTGAATTGTTTATGTTGCATTTTAGTCATCTGAATTTTTTTAGTTTTAGGCTTGCCATACACTATACAATTTTCTTGTTCAACTTTCCTTTAGATTTACCAAAACCGTGTAATATAGGGTCAAACCTAAACACTTTCAATTTGTATGCAGTCAGGCAGGCCCTTGCACTACATAGTTTAAGGTAAATCTAAAGGAAATTGAATAAGAAAATTGTATAGTGTATGGCCAGCCTTAGTCGCATTTTAGTCATCTGAATTGTTTTAGTTTTAGTCGTGTTTTAGTCATCTGAATTGTTTTAGTTTTAGTCGCATTTTAGTCATCAAAGTCGATTTAGTCGTATTTTAGTCATCTGAATTGTTTTAGTTTTAGTCGTATTTTAGTAATCTGAATTGTTTTAGTTTTAGTCGTGTTTTAGTCATCTGAATTGTTTTAGTTTTAGTCGCTTTTTAGTCATCTGAATTGTTTTAGTTTTAGTCGCATTTTAGTCATCTGAATTGTTTTAGTATTCATTGCATTTTAGTTATCTGAAATGTTTTAGTTTTAGTCGTATTTTAGTCATCTGAATTGTTTTAGTTGCTTAGTCATCTGAATTGTTTTAGTTTTAGTCGCATTTTAGTCATCTGAATTGTTTTAGTCGTATTTTAGGCATCTGAATTGTTTTAGTATTCATTTCATTTTAGTCATCTGAATTGTTTTAGTTTTAGTCATATTTTAGTCATCTGAATTGTTTTAGTCGTATTTTAGTCATCTGAATTGTTTTAGTTGCTTAGTCATCTGAATTGTTTTAGTTTTAGTCGCATTTTAGTCATCTGAATTGTTTTAGTCGTATTTTAGGCATCTGAATTGTTTTAGTATTCATTTCATTTTAGTCATCTGAATTGTTTTAGTTTTAGTCATATTTTAGTCATCTGAATTGTTTTAGTCGTATTTTAGTCATCTGAATTGTTTTAGTTGCTTAGTCATCTGAATTGTTTTAGTTTTAGTCGCATTTTAGTCATCTGAATTGTTTTAGTCACATTTTAGTCATATGAATTGTTTTAGTTTTAGTCGCATTTTAGTCATCTAAATTGTTTTAGTCGCATTTTAGTCATCTGAATTGTTTTAGTCGTATTTTAGGCATCTGAATTGTTTATGTTGCATTTTAGTCATCTGAATTTTCTTAGTTTTAGTCGCATTTCAGTCATCTGAACTGTTTTAGTTTTAGTCGCTTTTTAGTCATCTGAATTGTTTTAGTTGCTTAGTCATCTGAATTGTTTTAGTTTTAGTCGCATTTTAGTCATCTGAATTGTTTTAGTCGTATTTTAGGCATCTGAATTGTTTTAGTATTCATTTCATTTTAGTCATCTGAATTGTTTTAGTTTTAGTCATATTTTAGTCATCTGAATTGTTTTAGTCGTATTTTAGTCATCTGAATTGTTTTAGTTGCTTAGTCATCTGAATTGTTTTAGTTTTAGTCGCATTTTAGTCATCTGAATTGTTTTAGTCACATTTTAGTCATATGAATTGTTTTAGTTTTAGTCGCATTTTAGTCATCTAAATTGTTTTAGTCGCATTTTAGTCATCTGAATTGTTTTAGTCGCATTTTAGTCATCTGAATTGTTTTAGTCGTATTTTAGGCATCTGAATTGTTTATGTTGCATTTTAGTCATCTGAATTTTCTTAGTTTTAGTCGCATTTTAGTCATCTGAACTGTTTTAGTTTTAGTCGCTTTTTAGTCATCTGAATTGTTTTAGATCCAGTAGACACAATGCATTAATCGCACGTCTCATCTTATTGGAGGATTGCAGTTGAAGTAAACTGTCTGGAGACACGCTGGGTAAGGATCACTTTAAAACTGCTCAGCGCCCCGTTAGAGAGTGAGTGCAGGCGCTGGCATTGCACGCTGATTTGCATTTTATCGCCAAGCGTCATCCGTCACTGGCAGGATAATAAGAGTGCGTGTCACTGTGCTCAGAGTGTTAACATATTCAGGGACAAAGCGGAGATTACGCAGGATTTCATCAAGTGTCCCCCCACAGCTGGGGGATGTGAGACGTGGGCTACGCCGAGCCCCTCACCCGCCGAGCCCCTCACCCGCCGAGCATCATCCCATCAGGAGGACGTATTCCCATCCATATCTGTCTGTGGATCACCATCGATGGGTGTGCACAAGGAGGATACATCGGAGGGTGAACAGGCCATGATGTGTGTCATCTGAGTGGGCAAATGCCAACCATCTCCCCAGCAACACCGCAACGTCATTTAACTAATCACTACATTATGCTAACAGCCATTTAACCGGTGACTAATCCAAAAAGCTGACGTTTAAATGACTTTCCTGGTTCCTCCCTCCTTCCAACGTCAACATGCTAATGGAATTATTAAATAAAACCTTTTATATTTCCATGACATACTTTATTGTAGAGCTAGTGATGTCAGCACTGGGTCTCTGTGCTTCTCTATGCAAAGCAGGCAGATTGTGGCTGGTGGGAGGGGCTGGCAGGTAGAAAACACCCCAGCACCCTGTCTTAGGGCTCCTTTCAAGAGCTCTCAGCTACTGGTGACTCCAATCATCATGATGAATGCCGTACTGTGCTACTGCAGTCATATGGCAGGAATATTGGGATCCCAGAACATGGCCCAGGAAACAGCATCATCAGGACTGAGGTTCAGGATGTGGGACTGTCCCGGCATCATCAGGACCAAGGTTCAGGATGTGGGACTGTCCCGGCATCATCAGGACTGAGGTTCAGGATGTGGGACTGTCCCGGCATCATCAGGACTGTGGTTCAGGATGTGGGACTGTCCCGGCATCATCAGGACTGAGGTTCAGGATGTGGGACTATCCCGGCATCATCAGGACTGTGATTCAGGATGTGGAACTGTCCCGGCATCATCAGGACTGTGGTTCAGGATGTGGAACTGTCCCAGCATCATCAGGACTGAGGTTCAGGATGTGGGACTGTCCCGGCATCATCAGGACTGAGGTTCAGGATTTGGGACTGTCCCGGCATCATCAGGACTGAGGTTCAGGATGTGGGACTGTCCCGGCATCATCAGGACTGAGGTTCAGGATTTGGGACTGTCCCGGCATCATCAGGACTGAGGTTCAGGATGTGGGACTGTTCCAGCATCATCAGGACTGCAGTTCAGGATGTGGAACTGTCCCGGCATCATCAGGACTGAGGTTCAGGATTTGGGACTGTCCCGGCATCATCAGGACTGAGGTTCAGGATGTGGGACTGTTCCAGCATCATCAGGACTGCGGTTCAGGATGTGGAACTGTCCCGGCATCATCAGGACTGAGGTTCAGGATTTGGGACTGTCCCGGCATCATCAGGACTGAGGTTCAGGATGTGGGACTGTCCCGGAAGACCCAATCTCTCAACTAGATTAACCACTTGCCAACCACCCAACGTACAATAACTGCGGCAGGTCGGCTCTACAATATTGCGCGAAATCAGATACCTGCACCTCATTTCATGCAATAGCCACTAGGGGGCGCTGGAGGTGTGATCACGTGCATATTGGACAGAGGAGGAGCCAATCAGCGGCTCAGGCGGACCCCGTGTGCACTGACCACCCACAATCATTGCTGAGACAGGCAGAACGGCGATCTGCTTATTTAACCTGTTAACGACCGCCCACCGCAGTTTTACTGCGGCAGGCAGCCCCTCCTGTGCGAACCGACGTAGGTATACGTCGCTTGCGCGCCTGCAGCTAGGGGGCGAGCGCGCACTCCCACTCCCACTCGGCAGCGAGGACTCCGATGCACGGGGCAGGCAGTTCCAATTGCCGCCTGACACCCGCGATCGCTCCACGCTGAGAGAGAAGAACGGTCAGCACCGCATTCCTGTGCACATCACATGTCATGTCTGTGCGATGCGATTTGGGCCATATATTTTTTATGGCTCATATTGCATCACATTTGCACCAAAGAGTTGTAGGACCCTTTTTCTCCTCCACACCTAAATCTTATTGCATGGGTGTGAACACTCATACGATGCAATTCTGGCAAGCATTGCATTGTGGGAAAGTCTGAGTTACTAAAATAGCAGAGAGGTTATTTTTAGCTAAAAACACCAAAAAACGCTCAAAAACTCACTACAAAGCTACTGCCGTTTTTATAACGTCCCGTGTGCATGAGGCCTAATAATCTCACTGGTCTACAAAAAAGTGTCAGTTAGTTGTCTGATCTGTAATCAGACACTATTCTGGCACAGAGCCACCTAGTGGCAGACTAGCTAACTGCACCTGCCTGCAAGCAGAAACCCTCCTGACTTTTGTGTTCCAATTTTTTCCGGCCTGGAGTTCTGGACTCATCATTGGACAATATTGTTCATATTAAATAATATGTTTGTGTAACACTTCCAGGTATTTATTATCTCTAAATGAGATCACAGTACTCACCCCGACAATGCATTCATCTGCTTTTCTCCCCAGAAGGACAGCATCTTTTATTCAGGCCTCATCCAGGGTCATCATCTACTTCATGAACAGAGATGCTGGCTCAGAGGTGACACAGACATTTAAATCCTGGCCCCTGTGTAGTTCTTGGCTGTATTCACAAATGTCTGACACAGATCCGCCCCCTGCTGCAACCTCTCACCTAGCTACTTGCTCAGGGGTGTCGCAGCCCTCCAGCTGTTGCGGGAACTACAAGTCCCATCATGCCTCTGCCTGTGGGAGTCATGCTTGCAACCGTCAGCCTTGCAACCGTCAGCCTTGCAATGCCTCATGGGACCTGTAGTTCTGCAACAGCTGGAGGGCCACCAGTTTGACACTGATGTATGGTTACAACCAAGGCTTTTGCTTTAAGACAGTGGTCCTCAACCCTGGTCCTCAGGGCCCACTAACAGGCCAGGTTTGCAAGATAACTGAAATACATCCCAGGTGATATAATTTGCTGCTCAGTGATTGCAGTACTCTAGTCTGCATCTCCCCAAGGTGATACTTAAAATCTGGCCTGTTAGTGGGCCCTGAGGACCGGAGTTGAGGACCACTGCTTTAAGAGAATAGGTGCAGGAACTCCCCCTTTCTGAATCACCCCACTTCTCTGCCCCCTGCCCACCTCTGAGCACCATTCCTTGGTTCCACCCCCTACCTACCTCCCAGTACCGCCCCTTTTAGACAATACAGAACCAAGTATCGTTTTGTGGTTCTAAGTCATTTGTATGGAATTTGGTAATTATAACATGAAAAGCAGTAAAATAGATCCCCTGCAGTCAGTGACAATAGAGCCAGGGTCGGCGCTACCTGTAAGGTGACCTAGGCAGCCGCCTAGGATGCAACTTAGCAGGGGGTGGCGGCATCCTGCACCCGGAATCAGGATGAGGACCTCCAGCGTCGCCAAAATCCCCATAGGAAAGCATTGAATAATGCTTTCCTATGGGAAGGTCTAATGCGCGTGCGCGGCCATTGCCAGGAAATTCGTATTAGGAGAGTAGGTGAAGCCGGACTCAGCACCGAGGTAAGTTACTGAAGGCGTTTTAACCCCTTCAGCAACTTGGGATGGGATGGGGTTGGGGGGGGAGAAGGGCACTACAGGGTCCTGCAGTGCCAGGAAAACAAATATGTTTTCCAGGGGGGCGGCAATGTTTATTTTGCCTAATGCGGCAAAAATCCTTGCACTGACCAAGAATAGCCCCCCCCCCCCAGGGCTGCTGTTAGAAATCACAGGGCCCAATACAGCCTAGGTGCCACCCCCCCCCCCTTCTTCCTGGCCAAAAGTGACTATGGACATAGATTTATCAGTCCCGTTCTTTGCAGCTTCAGCAGCACAGATTAACCACTTGCCTACAGTGCACTTTCACCCCCTTCCTGCCCAGACCGATTTTCAGCTTGCAGCGCTCTCACACTTTGACTGAGAATTACTCAGTCATGCAACACTGTACCCATACAAAAATTGCGTCCTTTTTTTTCACACAAATAGAGCTTTCTTTTGATGGTATTTGATCAATACTGGGTTTTTTATTTTTTGTGCTATAAATAAAAAAAGACTGAAAATATCGTGAAAAAACGCATTTTTCTTTGTTTCTGTCATAAAATTTTGCAAATTAGTCATTTTTCTTCACAAATTTTGGCCAAAATTTATACTGCTACTTATCTTTGGTAAAAATAACCCAAGTAAGTGTATATTATTTGGTCTTTGTGAAAGTTATAGAGTCCACAAGCTATGGTGCGAATCATTGAAAATTGATCACACTTGATCACACCTGATGTACTGAAGGCCTATCTCAATTCTTGAGACACTAAAAAGTCAGGAAAGTACAAATACCCCCCAAATGACCCCTTTTTGGAAAGTAGACATTCCAAGGTATTTAATACGGGGCATGGTGAGTTTTTTGAAGTTGTAATTTTTTCCCACAATGCTTTGCAAAATGAAGATTTTTATTTATTTATTTTTTTTTTTACAAATTGCCGTATTAACAGGTTATTTCTCTCACACAGCACATGTATACTTGCAACTACACCCCAAAACACATTCTACTACTCCTCCTGAGTATGGCGATACCACATGTGTGAGACTTTTTCACAGTCTGGCCACATACAGATGCCTAACATCCAAGTAGCAGCGTCCGGCATTCTAGGAGCATAAATTACACATATAATTTCCTGACAACCTATTGCACTTTTGAAGGCCCTGGAGCACCAGGACAATGGAAACCCCCATAAAAAGACCCCATTTTGGAAAGCAAACACCCCAACGTATAATCTTTGAGGCATAATGAGTCTTTTGAACATGTCATTTTTTTCCACAAGTTTTTGGAAAATGTGGAAAGAAAATGAAAATGCTTTTTTTTTTTTTTACACAAAGTTGTCAATTTATGCAATATTTCTAACACATAGCATGTACATAGCAAAAATTGCACCCCAAAATACATTCTGCTACTTCTCCTGAGTATGCTGATACCACATGTGTGAGACTTTTTCACAGCCTGGCCACATACATAGGCCTAACATCCAAGTAGCCCCGTCCGGCATTCTAGAAGCAGAAATTACACATATAATTTCCTGACAACCTATCGCACTTTTGAAGGCCCTGGAGCACCAGGACAATGAAAACTCCCATAAAATGACCCCATTTTGGAAAGCAAACACCCCAACGTATAATTTGTGAGGCATAATGAGTCTTTTGAACCTGTCATTTTTTTTCCACAAGCTTTTGGAAACTGTGGAAAGAAAATGAAAATGCATTTTTTTTTACACAAAGTTGTCAATTTATGCAATATTTCTAACACATAGCATGTACATAGCAAAAATTGCACCCCAAAATACATTCTGCTACTCCTCCTGAGTATGCTGATACCACATGTGTGAGACTTTTTCACAGCCTGGCCACATACAGAGGCCCAACATTCAAGTAGCCCCGTCCGGCATTCTAGAAGCAGAAATTACACATATAATTTCCTGACAACCTATCGCACTTTTGAAGGCCCTGGAGCACCAGGACAATGGAAACTCCCATAAAATGACCCCATTTTGGAAAGCAAACACCTCAACGTATAATTTTTGAGGCATAATGAGTCTTTTGAACATGTCATTTTTTTTCCACAAGTTTTTGGAAAATGTGGAATGAAAATGAAAACGCATTTTTTTTACACAAAGCTGTCCATTTATGCAATATTTCTAACACATAGCATGTACATAGCAAAAATTTCACCCCAAAATACATTCTGCTATTCCTCCTGAGTATGGCGATACCACATGTGTAATACTTTTACACAGCCTGACCACATACATAGGCCTAACATCCAAGTAGCTCTTTACACAAAGTTGTCCATTTATTCACTTTAAGACTGGGCCTATTTTTGACACTTGGTGTTTATAAGCTAAAATCATTTTTTTGCTAGAAGACTACTTAGAACCCCCAAACATTATATATTTTTTTTTTTAGCAGAGACCCTAGAGAATGAAATGGAGATCAATGCAATATTTTTTATCACACCATATTTGCGCAGCAGTCTTCCAAATGCAATTTTTTTGAAAAAAATTCACTTTTTTGAATAAAAAAATATTAAACCAGTAAATTTAGCCCAATTTTTCCATAATGTGAAAGATAATGTTACGCCGAGTAATTAGATACCCAACATGTCATGCTTCAAAATTGTACACGCTCGCGGAATGGCGCCAAACATTGGTACTTAAAAATGCCCATAGGCAACATTTTAAAAAATTCTAGAGGTTACCAGCTTAGAGTTACAGAGGAAGTCTAGGGCTCAAATTATTGCTCTCTAACGATCGCGGCGATACCTCACATGTGTGGATTGAACACCGTTTACATATGTGGGCTGGACTTGCGTATGCGTTCGCTTCTGCGCGTGAGCTAACGGGGACAGGGCGCTTTAATTTTTTTTTTTTTTTCCTATTTATTTTATTTAATAATTTTTTACTTTTAAAAAGTATTTTAAAAAAAAATGTTTTGATCATTTTTATTCCAATTACAAGGAATGTAAACATCCCTTGTAATAGAAATAGGCATAACAGGTCCTCTTTATTGTGAGATCTGGGGTCAAAAAGACCTCACACCTCACAACTACACTAAAAAAAAAAAAAAAAAAATTGTTGAAAAAGAAAAACAAAAAAAAACCGGCCCTTTAAACCGGTTGCTAGGCAACGACTTTTGACGTAGCTCCGGTCCTCCAAGACCATAGAGTCGAGTGAGGGCCATCTTGCCCTCACTCAACTTCCTGTCTCTGAGGATCCGGGACCGGATAGTTTTCCCCGCTGCCGGCGGGTCCGGTAAGCTGAGAAAACGTCTAGGACGCGGCGGGAGGGGGGGGGGGCACCTCTTCCCATGCACCGTTGCGGCGGATTCGGCGGCGAATCTGCCACTGGGACCACCCTTATCTGAAAGCCGACCGCCCGTCGTTTAAAAAAATACAGGTGTTATGGCAGCTATCTGCTGCCATAACCCCAGTATTTAGCTTTAAATGGCCGATGTATATAGTCGTTAGGCGGTCGGTAAGTGGTTGCATGTATATAGCAAAAATTGTACCCCAAAATACATTCTGCTACTCCTCCAAATTATGGCAATACCACACGTGTGACATTTTTACATAAAATGCATATCTAATTTCCTGACAACCTATCATTTTTGAAGGCCCCTCACATTTTTAACACATAGCATGTACATAGCAATAAATACATTACAAAATACATTCTATAAAGGAAAGTGTAAAAAAAATTATTACCTGTGGTTGTAGTAGTGCAGTTGTCCACAGAGGAGAGCATTAGTCCAGGCAGCAGGCAGGGACATGCTTAGCGACGACAATAGCAATTTTCCAGGCAGCAGGCAGGAATATAGTCTATAGTCTGGGATATTGTCAGCACAGCCGCAGCATTTGTCCAAATGAATTTTCCAGGCAGAGACATGGTCAGCACAGCCATAATATTGGTCCCGGTACACTGCAGACAATGATTGTACCACTCTCCAGCTAATATCATGCAGCAGGCAGAGGCATGATGGTAGTAAGCTGAGGGCCTTGGTCAGGTGAGACCTGGGGACAGGGGTAGAGGCTTCTCCCACCCAAATCTCTTTGAAGCCTCCGGACTCCAGACCCTAATCCGGAATTTACGGAACCCAGAGAGAACCAAAAAAATTGGTTTTCTCTATCCGGAAAAACAATTCTGGAGCCCCTCACATATGTGAGACCCCTGTGTACTACAGTAGCAGGGGGGCGACAGATCAGTTCAAGCGGTAGGCAGAAGAATAGTCGGTAAAACAAGCCAGGGTCAGTTCACGTGCAAGCAATCCAATCGGCAGGCAGAAGAGTAGTTAAAAACCGGCCAGGGTCAGTTCACAGGGAAGCAATCCAAACAGTACGAAGAAGCGTAATCGGTAAAACAAGCCAGGGTCAGTTCACGTGAAAGCAGTCCAAACAGTAGGCAGAGGCATAGTGGAAAAACAGGCCAGGGTCAGTTTATGTGGAAGGCAGTGGCATGAGGAAAATTGGTCAGCACAGATGAAAAACGGGGAAATGGGCTAGTAATTTATGAATGTATGGTACCGTGTGAAGCATTCTCCAATGCACAGGCCAGGTTGGGAGGGACAGTAACGACAATAGAAGCTGGTGTCTTTACGAAACCCCCTTCTGCTGCACACACGGCATCTTTTTTGGCGTCTTCGGCCTCCTTCAGATGGTGGAAGGTAGTCTGGGAAGTGGCGCTCACTAAGTCGGCTAACAGCCTCAGAGCGAAGGTTTTCTTGGGGAGTCCTTGTGGGTAGACGAGGGTCGTGATAATTTCTTCAATGTATTTTAGGAAGGGGATGGGGCTTTCAGTGGATTTGGAGTAGATTACATAAGAGTTATAAAAGGCCAATTGAAATAAATAAATTGCAACCTTCTTATACCAGAATCGGGACTTCCTTGTGGCCAAGTAGGGCTGAATCATCTGGTCATTAAAATCCACCCCCCATGTAAAGATTGTAATCCTGCACACATGATGGTTTTTGGATGGGACCTCTTCTTCTCCGAACCTCCACTGTGGTGTCGTCATGAATGGTGGACATCATGTACACATTTCGGCTATCCTTCCATCTCAAGGCCAGCACCTCGTTGTTTCTCAGGGCTGCTACTTCCCCCTTCCTCATTCTTTTATTTACTGTGGGAAGCCCTTCCTGTTCTTCCTGGTGGTTCCGCAGGCCAGGGTTCCTTCAAGGTAGAGATGTCTGAAGAGGGGCAGGCTGGTATAAAAATTATCTAGGTAAAGGTGGTAGCCTTTCCTCAGCAGTGGGTACGCCAGGTCCCATACAACTTTTCCATTTGTGCCCATGTAGGCCGGGCAGTCAGGGGGATTGAGCTGGGAATCTCTTCCTTCGTATATGCGGAACACATACAGATATCCCGTAGCTCTGTCGCACAATTTGTATAGTTTGACCCCATATTTGGATCTTTTGCTTGGAATGTATTGCTTTATTCCAAGCCGGCCTGTGAAGTGTAGCAGGGACTCATCTACACAAATGTTTTGATCTGGGACGTAAAGTTCTGCAAAAATTTGGGAAAGAAAATTTATGAGGGGGCGAATTTTATACAGCTTGTCAAAATTTGGATGATTTTGGGGGGGCACTGGCTGTTGTCACTAAAATGAAGGAAGCGCATGATGATTTCATACCTGGACCTGGACATTAGGGCAGAATATATGGGCATAATGTGTATGGGGTGGGTGGACCAATAGGCATGTCCTTCATTTTTTTTTGTAACCCCATGTTTATTGTGAGGCCCAAAAACATTTTAAATTCCTCCAAGGTTAAATCTCTCCACTCAAATGGACGGGAATAGGAAGATTGGGGGTTGTTAGCAATAAACTGCTGGGCATACAGATTCGTTTGGTCCACGATGTATTGCAGAAAATCATTGGGCAAAAATAAATGGAGAAAATCAATAAAAGAAAAATGTTCTGTATTGGCCTGCACACCTGGCTGTGCGGTAAAAGGGGGAATATTTGCTGATCCCGAGTTGGAGGGCAGCCATCTTGGATTGGCAAGAGCATCTGGGAGGTGGATAGTGGCCCTGGCTCTTGGGGGATGTGACACTCCAGTGCTTGTAGAAGGGGGATTCGAAATTGGGAGTGATGCCGCAGCGCTGGTGCTGGGCCTGGGCATTCGCTCCTGGGGTGTTTCGCTGGGGGCAGAGCGGGTACTGGGCCTGGGCATAGGATCCTGGGGTGTACTGGTGGTGGCAGTGCTGGTGCTGGGCATAGGATCCTGGGGTGTATCCCTTGTGGCTGCCCGGTTTCCAGAGCGCCGTGCCCTTTTGGGAGGGACCCATTCTTCCTCCGAGTTCATCTCCGATCCGCTACTGTTAGCAACTTCAAATTCCGAATTGGATTCGAAATTCGACTCGGATACTGGTGAAAGCTCCCCGGTGCCCTCATTATCCATAGAGATGATCTCAAACGCCTCCTCGCTGCTGTACAACCTTTTGGACATTTTGGCTGTGCGACGGGTGACTGCGGATGATCACTGATGAGTGGCAGGTGACGGATAGGTGGCAGGCAGGTGACGGATAGGTGGCAGGTGACGGATAGGTGGCAGGTGACGGTCACTGATGGGGTGACAGATGACGATCACTGATGGGGTGACAGGTGACGCTGATTGATGGGGTGACAGATGACGATCACTGATGGGGTGACAAGTGACGATGACTGATGGGGTGACAGGTGACGGTGATTGATGGGGTGACAGGTGACGGGCGCTGGTCACCGATGGGTGACAGGTGCACCGCTGGCGATACTGTTGTCAGTCTCTGGTGACAGGTGCACTTTATAGGTAGTGATTTTGTGCACTGATGGTGACAGGTGACTGTTGGGTGACAGGTGAAATTGGGGGGGGGCTGGTGACACTTTTTTTTACACTGAAAAACACAGATCAGTAACTCACTGTTTCTGGCTCAGCTCTCCTCACACTGGAAACGGTGTGTGAGGGAAGATGAGCTAGTAACAGTGAGTTACTGTCACGGAACCATGAACCAGACGTACAACAACAGATAAGTGAAAATAAGAAAGCTTTATTGAAAAACAAGCTATAAAGCAAAAGTCCAAACGGATGGCGAAACCGATGCAGAGTCTTGCGAAGCCAGGGGTCAGGAACCAGGAGGGTAGTCAGACGAAGCCGGAATCAGGAACCAGCAGGGTAGTCAGACGAAGCCAGGATCAGGAACCAGCAGGGTAGTCAGACGAAGCCAGGATCAGGAACCAGCAGGGTAGTCAGACGAAGCCAGGAACAGGAACCAGAAGCAGCAGCAGCAGTCTTAGAAGCATGTGAACACAGGAGGACCAAGCAGGGAACTGAAGCCACAGACCTCCTATATATATGAGCTAGGCATCCAGCTCCTCCCAGTGGGAAGGAGGAGCCGCAGGGTGGGAGGCTACAAGAAACCCAGAAACCAAGATGGCCGCCAGCACATGTCAAACGAAGGAGAACAGCAAGAAGGTAAGACCATGACAGTACCTCCCCCTCAAGGGCCCCTCCTCCGCGGAGTAAAGAACGGTTTCTGAGGGAAGTGTGCGTGGAAGGCTCGGAGCAAGGCAGGAGCATGGACATCTGCGGAGGGAACCCAGGAACGCTCCTCTGGACCATAACCACGCCAATGAACCAAAAACTGCACCCGACCGCGGACCAGGCGTGAGTCCAGGATATTGCTGACCTCATACTCCTCACGATTGCCCACTCGGACCGGACGAGGCCAAGGAACCGAGGAAGTGAAACGATTACACACCAGTGGCTTCAACAGGGAGACATGAAACACGTTGGAGATCCTCATGCCAGGAAGAAGCGCAAGGGCATAGGCTACCGGGTTTACCCTGCGAAGCACTCGGAAGGGACCAACAAAGCGAGGCGCCAGCTTGGGAGTGGGCACTCGAAGGTTGAGGTTGCGGGTGGACAACCATACACGGTCTCCGGCCTGGTAGGAAGGAGCAGGCGCTCGTCTGCGATCAGCCTGGAGTCTCTGGTGCTGCGCAGAGACCTCAAGGGACTTCTGGATCTGTACCCAAGAAGCACGTAGGACGGAAAGGTGATCCTCCACAGCCGGAATATCCTGGGGAGAGAATACCTCCGGTAACACGGCAGGTTGGAACCCATAGTTGGCCATGAAGGGAGACGTCCCAGAGGAAGAGTTCACCGCCGTGTTCCTGGCAAACTCAGCCCAAGGCAGGAGGTCAACCCAATTGTCTTGGTGATCGGAGACATAGCAACGAAGGAATTGCTCCAAGGCCTGATTGGATCGTTCTGCGGCCCCATTGGACTGAGGGTGGTAGGCCGAGGAGAAGGAGAGATGAATCCCCAACTGGGAGCAAAAGGCGCGCCAGAACCTGGACACAAACTGACTCCCCCGATCCGACACAATCTCCTTGGGCAAACCGTGCAACCGGAAGACCTCCCTGGCAAAAAATCGTGGCCAACTCCTGTGCAGAGGGTAACTTCTTGAGAGGAACACAGTGGCACATTTTGGAAAACCGATCCACAATCATGAGAATGACCGTATGGCCTCGGGATGCAGGGAGGTCCACAATGAAATCCATCCCCAGGTGTGACCATGGGCGCTCCCCGGTGGCTAAGGGTTGCAGAAGGCCCAACGGAAGGTGCCGAGGGGACTTACTCTGGGCACAAACGGAGCATGCCGCTACATATGCGGCGATGCCGGAACGTAGGGAAGGCCACCAGAACAGACGTGAAACAGCCCAGGACAGCTGATTCTTTCCAGGATGCCCCGCGGTCTTGGAGTTATGGTAGGTTCGCAACAACCGAGTGCGCAACTCCTCAGGCACAAAACATCTGCCGTTGGGTCTCCCAGAGGGAGCACCAGATTGAGCCGCCAAAATCTGCTCACCCAGGGGAGAGGTCAGGCTGGTGCGAATGGCGGCCAGGATCTGATTCGGAGGTATGACCGAAGTCGGAATCGACTCCTCCCTGGACAGGTCGGAGTACTGCCGTGATAAGGCATCCGCCCTGATGTTCTTGGAACCGGGTAGGTAGGAGACCACGTAATTAAAACGAGACAAGAACAGAGCCCATCTGGCCTGACGTGGTGTCAATCTCTTGGCCTCAGAGAGGTAGGTCAGATTCTTGTGATCCGTCAGGATGAGGACCGGAACCACCGAACCCTCGAGCAAGTGCCTCCATTCTTTAAGAGCCTGCACGATGGCCAATAACTCCCTGTCACCAATCTGGTAGTTGCACTCCGCGGAAGACAGTTTCCGGGAGTAAAACCCACAAGGAAGCAGAGGACCCTCTGGTGTTCTACGCTGAGACAGAAGAGCGCCTACTCCCGTCTCAGACGCGTCCACCTCGAGGACAAAGGGCAACCCAGGGTTGGGATGCGACAGAATCGGAGCCGACACAAAGGCGGAATTTAGAGCCTCAAAAGCTCGGATGGCCTCGGGCGGCCAGACCTGGGAATTACTGCCCTTCCTGGTCAGATCCGTGAGAGGCTTGGCTAGCATGGAAAAGTCCCTGATGAACTTCCGATAATAATTGGCGAAGCCCAAAAAGCGCTGCAGGGAGCGAAGACCACTGGGCTGGGGCCACTGTAAGACAGCCGAAACCTTCTCAGGATCCATGGAGAACCCCTCAGCGGAAATGATGTAACCTAAGAAGGTTACCTGGGATCGGTGAAATTCGCATTTCTCAAGCTTACCGAACAGCTTGTTCTCTCGTAACCGTTGCAACACTCGTTTGACATCCAGAATGTGGGTCTCCATGGACTCAGAATATACCAAGATGTCATCCAAATAGACCACCACACACTGCTGCAACAGGTCACGGAAAACATCGTTGATGAATTCCTGAAAGACTGCGGGCGCATTGCACAGCCCAAAGGGCATAACCAAGGATTCATAATGACCGGTCCTGGTGTTAAACGCGGTCTTCCACTCATCGCCCGCCTTGATCCTTACGAGGTTATATGCCGCCCTCAGGTCGAGTTTGGTAAAGACCGTGGCCCCTTTAAGGCGATCGAACAGCTCGGAAATCAAGGGTATCGGGTAAGCGTTCTTGATCGTGATGCGATTGAGACCCCTGTAATCGATGCAAGGCCTCAACTCACCGCCCTTCTTTTTCACAAAGAAAAATCCAGCCCCTGCCGGGGACGAGGATTTGCGAATGTGTCCGCGTGAAAGCGCCTCCCTCACGTACTCCTCCATGGCCTCATTCTCCGCTACCGACAGTGGATAGACTTTGCCACGAGGAGGAACGGCACCAGATTGTAACTCGATGGCACAATCGTATGGGCGGTGCGGAGGTAGGGCAACCGCGCGCACCTTATCGAATACATCCCGGTACTCCTCGTATTCAGGGGGCAACAGAGAGTACGAGGAAGTACACAGCAACTTGACAGGCCCATGGATGCAACTAGCCCCACACTGCGGTGACCACGAGAGGATCTCGGCCGATCTCCAATCGAAAATCGGATTATGCTTCTGGAGCCAGGGGTACCCCAAGACCACCGAGTAGTGTGGAGACGAGATAACCTGGAAGCAGACCGACTCTCTGTGGACGGCACCAATGGCTAACCCCACTGGAAGGGTCTCATGAGTCACGTGTGGCGGCAGAAGGGGTCTGCCGTCTATCGCCTCAAGAGCCAGAGGAGAACCTCGAGCCTGCAGAGGAATGGAATTGGCGGCAGCGAACACACTATCAATGAACAAACCACCAGCACCAGAGTCCACCAACGCCTGGGTCGTCAACGAGCCCCCGACCCAGGAGAGGACAACAGTGATCAGTGGTTTGTCAACACGGGAAACCGGGGACGAGGAGACTCCACCCAAGATCTGCCCCCGACAGGATCTCAGGTGCGAGCGTTTCCCGGACGGTTCGGACATGCCAACCGAAAATGCCCACCGAGACCACAGTACATGCATCGGCCCTCGCGTCTCCGGAGTACCCTCTCCCCCTCGGACAGGCGAGCAAACCCCAGCTGCATGGGTTCACCCCCAGACAAGTCATCCCCAGGAGGCGTGGGAGGAGAGGGAGGCACGGGTGGGACAGCAAAGGTAGGCGCCAATCTGTTAGGAGGCCTCCGCAGACTCTCCTTAAAGGAAGGTCTCTCCCTGAGTCTGGTGTCAATCAAAATCAGGAAAGAAATAAGAGACTCGAGCTCCACTGGTAGGTCCTTAGCTGCAACCTCATCCTTCAAGGCATCCGAGAGACCATGAGAGAAAGCAGCGACCAGAGCCTCATTATTCCAGCCCACCTCTGCTGCCAGGGTACGAAACTCAATGGCGTATTCAGCTACGGATCGTGAACCCTGTCTGATGGACATAAGGAGCTTCGCAGCAGAGGCAGCACGAGCCGGCACATCGAATACCTTCCGAAGAGAAGCAACAAAACCGGAAAACTCGGCAACCACCGGATTGTTGTTCTCCCATAAAGGGCTGGCCCAGGCCAAGGCCATGTCCGAGAGCAGCGAGATTAAGAAGCCCACCTTTGATCTCTCAGTAGGAAAAGCATGTGGCAGCAACTCGAAATAAATGCCCACCTGGTTAAGGAAACCTCGGCACTGAGTTGGCTCTCCCCCAAAGCGCTGTGGAAGGGGGGCAGAACCGGACATACCCCGAAACACCGCAGGCGCAACAACAGGTGTCGGGGTAGACTCTGGCGCAACAACCGGAGCGGCAGTAGGAGCGGGCCCAGGAGCGACAACCGACCCATCGGCAACGGGAGCGAAATGAGCCGTGCGTTCAAGCAGGGTTTGCAACGCCACGGCGAACTGACCCAACAGGTGATCCTGCTGATCAAGTCTGGCAACCAGCGTGGGTAGTGAGGATGGCCTGTGGTACCGTGCGTTCAAGCAGGGTTTGCAACGCCACGGCGAACCGACCCAACAGGTGATCCTGCTGATCAAGTCTGGCAACCAGCGTGGGTAGCGAGGATGGCCCTGTACCGTCAGAATTCATGGCTTGGTCCTAATGTCACGGAACCATGAACCAGACGTACAACAACAGATAAGTGAAAATAAGAAAGCTTTATTGAAAAACAAGCTATAAAGCAAAAGTCCAAACGGATGGCGAAACCGATGCAGAGTCTTGCAAAGCCAGGGGTCAGGAACCAGGAGGGTAGTCAGACGAAGCCGGGATCAGGAACCAGCAGGGTAGTCAGACGAAGCCAGGATCAGGAACCAGCAGGGTAGTCAGACGAAGCCAGGATCAGGAACCAGCAGGGTAGTCAGACGAAGCCAGGAACAGGAACCAGAAGCAGCAGCAGTCTTAGAAGCATGTGAACACAGGAGGACCAAGCAGGGAACTGAAGCCACAGACCTCCTATATATATGAGCTAGGCATCCAGCTCCTCCCAGTGGGAAGGAGGAGCCGCAGGGTGGGAGGCTACAAGAAACCCAGAAACCAAGATGGCCGCCAGCACATGTCAAACGAAGGAGAACAGCAAGAAGGTAAGACCATGACAGTTACTGCTCTTTGTTTACATTTGTGATGGGCTGTGAATGGCTTCACAGCCCATCACATCGTAATCAGCCACTATCATTGGCTGTTTTTTACTGTCGGTGACTAGCTGTGTTCCTAGGGAACACATAGCCACCGACATGACCGTGATGCGCGCTCCCGCTCGCGCATGCGCGGTCTTCTGCCGGCATCCACTGTTGTGATCGGCTATGTCATTGCAACATAGCCGATCACGTGGGAAACAGCCATGCCTATTGGCTGTTTCCCCCCTGCCGGTGACCGGCCGTGTCCCGTGGACACGCCGACACCGGCAGTGCACGGCGGCGTGCACGGCGGCGCGCCCGCGATCGCGCGCCTGCCGTGCATTTACTGGGTCACGTCATATGACGTCCGCCCAGGATAATAGCCGCACCGTCCTGCCGTCATATGACGGCGGGCGGGGCGGTAAGTGGTTAATGAATATGACAACGACAACATTGCAGTCTGATCCCTGGAGAGGAGGGGAGGGGAGACTGAGAAAATGCTTCCTCATGCCTGCAGCAGACTGATTACATCATCTCAGCCTAGGCAAAGTTCCTCGTTGGAGCTCCATGATGGCGTTTTTTTTAATAAATGGTGGACGATGGCCTGGTTGCTGCATATCGGGAAATGATTCATGCAGACTGGTAGAGTTACAGACAGGTCCCATTTGATGCTGAGCATTGGATTAGTAATTGATCGGGGAAGCGGTGTGTGTGACCCGGTGTAGGTGGAATGTCCTCATTTCAACTTGCCTAATTTCTGTCTGTGTCCTCGGCTCACTCCCAGCCTCTGGCTGGTGCTATTTCCAGTGTCTTCTTCTCATTACTGACTCAACTTCTTCGGATTGTCAGGGGAGAGGATGCGGCAGCCCAGAAATTCCTATGGACAACAATGGCCATAAAACTGAAGCTTATATTTGTCTTCCCTAACTCTTCCGTTCCCACTTCATTAACCACTTGCCGACCACCCGCAGCAGATATACTGCGGCAGGCTGGCTCAGCTGCGCGAAACGCCGTACCTGTACGGCGATCTGTGGGAGTGATCCTAGGGGCGCGCGCGCAGCTCCAGCGGCACGTGTGCACCCCCATTAGCCAGCGGGGAAGCTGATTCACGGGGCCGGCGGCCGCGATTGCCACCGGCCACCCGCGATCACTCCACGTGGAGAGAGAACAGCGGTCTGCTGTGTTGTTCTCTCAGGAATCAGCACAGAGCACCTGTGATCCTCCTATTTAGGATCACAAGTCTCTGTGTTGATTCCACAAACCCATCCCCCTCACAGTTAGAAAACACCTCCTAGGCTCACACTTAACCCTTTGATTGCCCCTGAGTTAACCCTTTCCCTGCCACTGTCATTAGTAACCGTGCATATTTTTAGCACTGATTACTGTAATAATGTCACTGGTACCCCCGAATGTATCAAGAATGTCAGTTAGGGGTCCGATCTGTCCGCTGCAATATCGCAGTCCCACTAAAAATCGCAGCTCGCCGACGTTACTAAAGAAATAAATAAATAAAAATTGCATAAATCTTTCCCCTAGTTTGTAGAAATGATAACTTTTGCGCAGACCAATCAAAATACACTTATTGGGGTTTTTTTTACCAAAAATATGTCGCAGAATCCAAATTGGCCTAAAATGATGAAAACATTTGATTTTTAGATTTTTTTTTATTGGGAATGTTTTATACCAGAAAGTGAAAAATATTGGTTTTTTTTTTGTTTTTTTTTCAGAATTGTCACTTTTTTTTTGTTTTTAGCACAAAAAATAAAAATCGCACAGGTGATCAAATACCACCAAAAGAAAGCTCTGTTTGTGGGGGAAAAAAAGGATATCAATTTTATTTGGGTACAGCGTCGCATGACCACGCAATTGTCCGTTAAAGTAACACAGTGCCGAATCGCAAAAAATGGCCTGGTCATTAAGGGGGCAAATCCTTCCGGTCCAGAAGTGGTTAACATACTAAACATATATATATACTGTGTATATATATATATATATATATATATATATATATATATAAATATATATAAAAAAAAGTTTTAATTTTTATTACATCCCTCCCATGTGTTATAAAAGGGAAGAGATAAGGGATGACACGTCCTTTCATCTCCTTCACCCTGCAAAGCATGAGTTTAACAACTTCTGGGCCGGAAAGATTTTCCCCTTTAATGACCAGGCCAATCTTTTGCGATTCGGCACTGTGTTACTTTAACTGACAATTGCACAGTCGTGCGACGCTGTACCTAAATACAATTGATGTCCTTTTTTCCCCACAAAGAGAGCTTTCTTTTGATGGTATTTGATCACCACTATAAACAAAAAAAGAGCGACAATTCTGAAAAAATATATTTTTTACTTTCTGTTATATAACATTCCCAATAAAAAAAAAAAAAAAAAAAAATTTAAAATCCAATTTTTTCATCATTTTAGGCCAGCTTGTATTCTGCTACATATTTTTAGTAAAAAAAAAAATCTCAAAAAACGTATTTTGATTGGTTTGCACAAAATGTATCACGTCTACAAACTAGGGGAAAGATTTATGTCATTTTTATTGTTTTATTATTTTTTTAACTAGTAATAGTGGCGATCTGCAATTTTTAGTGGGACTGTGACATTGCGGCGGACAGATCGGACCCCTAACTGACATTTTTGACACTTTTGGGGGGACCAGTGACATTACTACAGTAATCAGTGCTAAAAATATGCACTGTCACTGTACTCATGACACTGGCAGGGAAGGGGTTAACACCAGGGGGCGATCAAAGGGTTAAATGTGAGCCTAGGGGTGCTTTCTAACTGTGTGGAGGATGGGCTTGCTGCATGAACCCAGAGACCCGTGTTCCTAAATAAGAGGAACACAGGATCCCTGTGTTCAACACTGACAGAACATCGGTCTGCCGTATTTACAATGGCAGACCACCGTTCTGTCTCCACAAGCAGCGATCGCAGGTGCCCGGTGGCAATCGTGGCAAATGGGTGCGCGCGCACCCCCACTAGCGGTTCAGCGAAGCGACGTACAGGTACATAGTTTCACGGGACAGTGCTGACCTGACGCAATAAAACTGGGGCGCGGTTAAAAAAAAAAAAACATTGATCTCTGCTTTCCAGGAAAAAAATGCCAGTGTGTACATCTGCTTCGGGCCTCCCAGGATCATAGAGAAGGGCGTGGGCCATCCGGTTTTCAGGGTTGCAAAGATTTGGTGCACACAGAGTGAATTATTATATAAAGCTGTGTGGCTATTGAGGAACAGAGCCGGGACAAGGGGTGGGCAGGAGGGACGGCTGTCCTGGGCACTGTGGTATCATGTAAGGTGGGGGGTTGCCAAAAGGAGATTAGGGGGTAGGTATTGTTCTAGTTGGGGAAATTTGGGGGGGGGTGCTAAGAGTGGTGATTTACGGGGATTTGTGTTTGGAGGGAGAATTTAGGGGGCAGCAGGAGGTAGGTATTGTTCTAGTTGGGGAAATTTAGGGGGGGGGTTGCTAGGAGTGGTGATTTAGGGGGTGTGTTTTAGATGGGGGAATATGGGGGGGGGGGGCGGCAGGGGGTAGGTATTGTTCTAGTTGGGAAAATTCCGGGGTGGGGGGGGGGTTGCTAAGAGTGGTGATTTAGGGTGTGTGTGTTAGATGGGGGGGGGGGGGCGGCAGGGGGTAGGTATTCTAGTTGGGGAAATTTAGGGGGGGGGGTGCTAAGAGAGGTAATTTAAAGGGATTTGTGTTAGGAGGGGGGATGAGGGAAGAAGATTCATGCTAGGAGAGGGGATCTGGGGGGAATTTGTGCTGGGAGGGTGGATTTGAAGGCCAGCTCTGTAATAACCCTGCTCATATGGGAGAGCTCAGTGAGGTGCCGATGGGCGGCAGGACGGGGGGGGGGGGGGGCATCGCCTACCATTCTCTTTAAAAGCAATCCAGCGGCTAATCAGCTACTAGGATGGCTTTCACATCATCATCATCCAGATATCTCCACTTCAAGTCCAGGACGTCCTATGGGCGGGAATGGTTTAAGCACTACAGTGGAATACGTAACGCCACTACAGAAAGGTAACCCTACAAGGCTAAGAAGAGAAGGTAGTTGCCATGAGTAGCCAAAAGGAAGAACAGCTACAGCAACCAGTCATTTGGCGTAGTACCTTGTTAGGTGACAGGCCCTCCAGTAGCGAGGGGGTCGGTGCACTGACTCCTTCCCTAGCTGTCCGTCTCCTCCGGTCACCAGGAGCAGACTAGTGTTACAGAGATCCTCACCATTAGGTACGGGAAGGAGAGAGTTAACTGAGGAACTTGTATGGAACCCGCGCTATGCATCCGGCGAGTTTCATTTCGTTGCTGGGAGTGACATAGCGGAGGAACGCTGGACTGGTAGAGAGGCAAAGGCGCAGCCTGTCCCTCCGAATGCAACACATCAGTACATGTGTGTAGTGTCATGGGACAAAACATTTTAGGGAGGAACTTCGTACATTAATGCTACACACAAGTGGCTCATCTCTGAGTCAGGGACTGCCTCCACCTGGTCCCGGGCATCGGTGAGCACCCCTTTCAAGCAAGGTCTTACCCCACGTGCTTGGGTGCAGCTAGACCCCGCCCACAGGTGGAGCCTGCTGAGCTCCTCCCATGGCTCTGCTCCCTGAACAGGCTCTGCACAGCACAGTGATGAAGTCACTGCTGATTTTACAAGGCCATATCCTGGGTTGCTAAGATTTGGTGCACACAAAGTGGATTATTATATTCAGCTGTGTGGCTATTGAGGAACAGAGCCGGGACAAGGTGTGGGCAGGAGGGGCAGCTGCCCTGGGCACTGTGGTATCATGTGAGGTGGGGGGGGGTGCCACAAAGAGATTGGGGGGAGGAGGAGATTTGTGTTGGAAGTGGAATCTTAGGGGGGGGGGCAGCAGGGGGTAGGCATTGTTCTAGTTGGGTGAAATTTTGGGGGGGATTGCTAAGAATGGTGATTTTGGGGGGATTTGTATTGGGAGGGAGAATTTGGGGTCATGAGGGGGTAGGTATTGTTCTACTTAGGGAAATTTGAGGGGGAGGGTGCTAAGAGTGGTGATTTATGGGGTTTTGAGTTGGAAGGGGGAATTTGTGGGGCGGCAGCATGTAGGTATTGTTCTAGTTGGGGAAATTTGGGAAGGGGGGTGATAAGAGTGGCGATTTAGGGGTGTGTGTTAGATGGGGGAATTTGGGGGGCGGCAAGGGATAAGTATTGATCTAGTTGGGGAAATTTGGGGGGTGCTAAGAATGGTGATTTAGGAGGATTTGTGTTGGGAAAGAGAATTTGGGGGGCAGCAGGGGGGTAGGTATTGTTCTAGTTGGGGAAATTTAGGGGGGTGTGCTAGGAGTGGTTATTTAGGGGGTGTGTGTTAGATGGGGGAATTGGGGGGGGGGGCGGCAGGGGGTAGGTATTGTTCTAGTTGGGAAAATTTGGGGGGGGGGTGCTAAGAGTGGTGATTTAGGAGGATTTGTGTTGGGAGGGAGAATTTGGGGGGGTGGCAGGGGGTAGGTATTGTTCTAGTTGGGGAAATTGGGGGGGGGGGGGTGGTAAGACTGATGCATTAGAGGGATTTGTGTTGGGAGGGTGAATTTGGGGGGCAGCAGGGGGTAGGTATTGTTCTAGTTGGGGACATTTTGGGGGGTGCTAAGAGTGGTGATTTAGGGGGATTTGTGTTTGCAGGGAGAATTTGGGGGGCAGCAGGGGGTAGATATTGTTCCAGTTGAGGAAATTTGGGGGGGTACTAAGAGTGGTGATTTAGGGGGATTTGTGTTGGGAGGGGGAATTTTGGGGGTGGCAGGGGGTAGGTATTCTTCAAGTTGGGGAAATTTGGGGGGGGGGTGCTAAGAGTGGTGATTTAGGGGGATGTGTGTTTGCAGGGAGAATTTGGGGGGCAGCAGGGGGTAGGAATTGTTCTAGTTGGGGAAATTCGGGGGGGGGGTTTGAAAAGTGGTGATTTGGGGTTTGTGTGTTAGATGGGGGAATTTGGGGGGCAGTAGGGGGTAGGTATTGTTCTACTTAGGGAAATTTGGGGGGGAGGGTGCTAAGAGTGGTGATTTATGGGGTTTTGTGTTGGAAGGGGGAATTTGTGGGGCGGCAAGGGATAAGTATTGATCTAGTTGGATAAATTTGGGGGGGTTCTAAGAATGGTGATTTAGGAGGATTTGTGTTGGGAAAGAGAATTTGGGGGGCAGCAGGGGGGTAGGTATTGTTCTAGTTGGGGAAATTTAGGGGGGGTGTGCTAGGAGTGGTTATTTAGGGGGTGTGTGTTAGATGGGGGAATTTGGGGGGGGGGCAGGGGGTAGTTATGTTCTAGTTGGGAAAATTTTGGGGGGGGGTGCTAAGAGTGGTGATTTAGGAGGATTTGTGTTGGGAGGGAGAATTTGGGGGGGGGTGGGGGGTGGCAGGGGGTAGGTATTGTTCTAGTTGGGGAAATGGGGGGGGGGTGGTAAGACTGGTGCATTAGAGGGATTTGTGTTGGGAGGGTGAATTTGGGGGGCAGCAGGGGGTAGGTATTGTTCTAGTTGGGGACATTTTGGGGGGTGCTAAGAGTGGTGATTTAGGGGGGATTTGTGTTTGCAGGGAGAATTTAGGGGGCAGCAGGGGGTAGATATTGTTCTAGTTGAGGAAATTTGGGGGAGGGGGAGGTACTAAGAGTGGTGATTGAGGGGTATTTGTGTTGGGAGGGGGAATTTTGGGGGTGGCAGGGGGTAGGTATTCTTCTAGTTGGGGAAATTTGGGGGGGGTGCTAAGAGTGGTGATTTAGGGGGATGTGTGTTTGCAGGGAGAATTTGGGGGGCAGCAGGGGGTAGGAATTGTTCTAGTTGGGGAAATTCAGGGGGGGGTTTGAAGAATGGTGATTTGGGGTTTGTGTGTTAGATGGGGGAATTTGGGGGGCAGTAGGGGGTAGGTATTGTTCTAGTTGGGGAAATTTGGGGGGGGGTGCAAAGAGTAGTTATTTAGGGTGTGTGTGTTAGATGGGGGAATTTGGGGGGGCAACAGGGGATAAGTGTTGTTCTGATTGGGGAAATTTAGGGGGGGGGCTAAGAGTGGTGATTTAGGAGGATTTGTGTTGGGAGGGGAATTTGGCGGGCGGTAGAAGGTAGGTATTGTTTTAGTTGGGGAAATTTGGGGGGGGGGGTGCTAAGAGTAATAATTTAGGGGGATTTGTGTTGGGAGGAGGGATTGTGGGGAAGAAGATTCATGCTAGGAGGAGGGATTTGGGAGGAATTTGTGCTGAAAGGGGGGATTTGAAGTGGGGGACGGGGGAGAAGATGTGTACAAGGAGGAGAACTTTTAGGGGTAGAGGATCTGTGCTAGGAGGAGTGAATATTTTTTGGGGGGGGATGGGAGGGAGGGGCAAAGATTTGTGCCGAGAGGGGGGATTTCAGTAGGGGGGGTGGATTTGTACTTGGAGGAGGGGGAATTTATGCTTAGGCTTTGCAGATTAGTGCTCAGTGTTTTTGTGGGGGGATTTTCGCTGACACATAATGCTCATACATCTTTGGGGGTGGGGGGGGGGGGGTGGCGCAGTTTGGCATGGTCGCTATGGGCTCTAGATAACCTTGTCCTGCCAGATATGTTGAGGAATATATTTAAATGAAAACATTTGTGCCCGGAGTTCAGCTTTAAGTGTCCCATTCAGACCCGCATTTCCTGTATTATGTAAGGCTGTATCCTCACTTAGCAGACATGGCCCACGTCGTTCTAAGCGGATCTTCCTACACACTTTTTTTTCCTCCCACCTTGTACTCCCCCCCCCCCCCCCCCATACATTCATTCATTTCCTTCCTCCTCTCCCATGTCATCTTCTAACACGCCGCGGCTGCAGTGGTTGCCATGGTGACGGGTGAGAACGGTTGGGTACAGTCTGTCCCCAGTCTGAGCTACCGGAACTTCCGACCGTGTGTGCCAGAGCAGACTAGAATATCTCATCAAAGACTAGAAAGGGGGGGGGGGACAATCTGCCAGGAAATGAGTGCCAGCTAAGGGGCACAGCGAGACCCCAGTGTATAGATAACCGCTATCTGCGGCACACGCCAACCCCCGTACATCACAAGCCCCCGTCTGGCCAAGCACGACTGAATTTATTTATTATTTTATCATTTCAGAACCATCTACATTTTTACTGGTAGCCCCCTCACTACCGGAGGATGTGAGCACATCGATCAATGCAGCAATGCCTGTAAATGTGAGGGCCCCCGGCTCCTACTTCTATCTTCTCCCCCACCGATAGGGCCCACAAGAGTCCTATACAAGCTGAGGGCCCCCGGCTCCTACTTCTATCTTCTCCCCCACCCATGGAGCCCACAAGAGTCCTATATAAGCTTCAACCTACTCAGACCTGGACCCAATAAGTTCATGGTGAGGAACACCTCTGCAGTGCGATGTGGAGCACCTCTCTCTGTTCTGCAATATGTCAGTTCCCCACCCTAAACCTGGGTGTATGGAATTTTAGGTACTGATCCCAGTAATGGGACTAATAACCTTCCCTAAGGTCCCTCCCTGTAATCCCTACACTCACCTTAACCATAACCACAACACTAACCCTTCCTGTGATCCTAACACTAATCCTCCCTGTAACCCTTACTCTAACTTTCCCCTGAATCCCAAAACTAACCCTCTGCATAATCCTAACAATAACCCTCCCCGTAATCCTAACACTAACCCCCCCCCCCCCCATAAACCTTACATTATCCCTCCCTGCAATCCTAACATTAACCCTCCCTGTAACCCTTACACTAACCCAGTGGCAGCTGGTGCGTTGGGGGCGCAGGGGCGCCTGCCCCCTATCCATGCGTTCGGCCCCCTAATCTACATGCGGGGCGCCGGACGCATGGAGTTCAATGTTTTTTGTTTTTTTTTAAATCACCTGATTAGAGCCAGAGGCTCTAATAGGCTTCAGAAAAGGGTGGACCCGGGGCGCAGAGCAGTGCGCCCCGAGCCCACCCATTGTGTGACAATAGCGAATGAAAATTCACTATTGTCACACGGATCCTCCTCCTGCCCAATCAGGAAGCGGGTCCGAGACCCGCTTATTGATTGGCCGAAAGGCGAACGCATGCCATTGGCCGAGGCAGGAGGACTCGAGGAGATGCCGGGGGACTGAGGAGAAGCCGCCGCTGCAGGTAAGTCTCTCTGCATTGAAGGGGGCACACCACGCTGGTCACTGCATTGATGGTGGGCACGCTGGTCACTGCATTGATGGGGGGCACACCGGTCACTGCATTGATGGGGGGCACGCTGGTCACTGCATTGAAGGGGGCACGCTGGTCACTGCATTGATGGAGGGCACTCTGGTCACTGCATTGATGGGGGGAACGCTGGTTACTACAATGATGGGGGGCACGCTGGTCACTGCGTTGAATGGGGTCATGCTGTAGTAACTCTGCATTGAATGGGGGCACGCTGTAGTAACTCTGCATTGAATGGGGGCATGCTGTGGTAACTCTGCATTGAAAGGGGGCACACTATACTTTGACTACTGAAGGCCCCTTTCACACTTTTGTGACCTCAAAGTCATGCAATTTTTTGCCACGTTTTTTGCCACAAAGCAATTCCTCTTAGATTTTTTCTGTTTGCGCCCCCCAAAAATTTTGAGAACCACCCGCCACTGCACTAATTTTCCCCGTAACCCCAAGACTAACCCTCCCCGTAATCCTAACATTAACCCTCCCCATAATCCTAACACTAACCCTACCTGTAACCCTTATATTATCTCTCCCTGCAATCCAAACATTAACCCTCCCTGTAACCCTATTACTAACCCTCCTTGTAACCCTAACACTAACCCTCCCTGTAACCCTTACACTAACCTTCCCCGTAACCCCAACACTAACCCTCCCCCTGTAATCCAACACTAACCTTTCCTGTAATCCAACACTAGCCCTCCCTGTAATCCCAACACTAACCCTCCCTTTAACCCTTACACTAACCTTCTCCATAGCCCCAACACTAACCCTTACTGTGATTTACCATAAACTTGCCAGTAATCTCAGTACTAACTATCCCTCTAACCCTTACATTAATCTCCCCACAACCATAACACTAACCTACCCCATTACCCCAAACCTAAGCCTCTCCATTATCATAACACTAACCTTCCTTGTAACCCCAACATCAGTGGCATAGCGTGGGTTGCCAACAGCCTAGCAAGGCAAGTATTGCCCCCCTAACCAAGGCCATATTTGATATGGATTGGACCCTGGGCAAACATTTTCTTGGAGCGCTCCCCCCCCCCCCCCCCAGCTCGCATGCAATTTTGCTCTTCACCCGCTCTGAGACATACAATAAATAGCAGCTAGACTCAAAATCAGTTTATGCAGCATATCAGGCAGCAATTGCTTGGCAGGGGTTACAGCACATCATTCCTGCTCACTGATTAGTTGTTAGAGGTTGCAAAGCATCATTTCTGCTTGTTGATTGGTTGGTAGAAGTTACTGCACATAATTACCGCTCACCAATTGGTTGCTGGGGCTGGGGGGGGGGGCAATGGTAGGGGAGGATTGGATCAACAGCAGCACCAGGGGGATCAATGGCAGTGCTGGGCAGAGGTGGGGAGGATGGGATCAGCGGCAGTGCTTGGAGGATGGGATTGGTATCTCTCACTTGCTGCCACATGTCGGTCAGTGTCCATTTGGTTCCCTCTGCCTGCATGCGAGAGAGGGGAGGAGAGAAAGAGGGGTGTAAGTGAGTGAGGGGGGTGAGAGAGGGAAAGGGTGAGAGAAAGATGGATGGGGGTGAGAAAGGGGGGGGGGTGAGAAACAGGGGACTGGGAGAGAGGGTGGGTGAGAGGGCATAAGAATAAGGGAGAGTGGGAAAGAGAGGAAGGGTGGAAGAGAGGGGGGGTGGGAGAGAGGGGGGATTGACAGAAAAGGGAGTGGGAGAGAAAGGAGGAGAGAGAGAGAGAGAGGGGGGTGGGAGATAGAGGGGGCTGATAGAGAGACTCCCTAGCCCTGTCCCTGTCTCCCTCGTGTGCTCCCCTGTCCCAGCCCCTGTGTGTGGGTAGGTGTGTGTGATGTATATACCTACCTCCTGCCCGTCCTCGTCCTCTGGGCCCTTGTCAGCCTGTCTTTCTGTTGATGTCACACCTGGGAGCAGACAGGAGAGGAAGTTGAAGAAGGAGTGCAGGCTCTGGGAGCCGCCATGGATGCTGCTGCTCAGGTCAGGGTGGCGGTGGAGGTCTTCTCCCTCCCAGGCTCGCGGCTCTAGCCAGCCTTGTGCTGCTCACCTTTCACGCAGCTTCCGGGCCGCCTGCTCTCTCCGTGAAGATAATATGCGGACCAGGACTCTACATGACAAGGGGCTCAAGGGGCAGCTGCTTTGGGCCTCACCAATAATCACTGGGCCCTGGGCAGCTGCCCCTTTTACCCTGTGTTAAAGACGGCCCTGCCCTAACCCATGGACCATTAGCACTCCCTGAGTCCCAAATCCCACTCGTATTGGTGCCTCCTATGATCCTTTGCCACACCTGGAGAAACTGGAGGCTGATGATGCCAAGGCCCTGTTTAGTTGGGTAATTAGGCACATATCTGTAGCCCAGTCTGCCCCCTGGAAAAGGGCTGATGGGAGTATGTCCTGATGAGAAGGCAATGTGGCACTAGTCATCCCTGGGGGCCCATAGGGTGTGATCCAGAAGGAGGGGCCCAACCTAACTCTACATGATCTACACTACTTTCTCCAGAGTTTCCCTGTAACCTTAGCACTACACCTCCCTGTGTAACCCTAACACTAACCTTCCCTGTAACCCTAATACTTACCTTCCCTGTAACCTTAGCACTACACCTCCCTGTAACCCTAACACTAACCTTACCTGTAACCCTAACACCAACCTTCCCAGTAACCTCAACACTAACTATTCATGTAACATTTAACTAACCCTCCATGTGACCCTAACCGAACACTACCCCATAACCTTAATCCTCCCTGCAATCCTAAAACTAAACCTCCTTGTAACTCTATCACTAATTATCCCTGGAACCCTGACACTTACCTTCCCTGTAACTCTAACACTAATGCTCATCATAACACTAACCTTCCCTGTAACCCCAACACTTAGCACCCTGTAACCCTAATGTGTATGCTTCCTGTAACCCTAACACTAACTTTCCCTGTAACTCTAACAATCACCCACCTATGTAAACCACCTGACAGCCTCCTCTCTTGATTTCCGAGGTCTGTATACCTCCTGAGCCCATTATGAGGGGTTCCCACCACCCTTGTGCTGAGTTCCCAGGTCTGTACACCTGCTGTGCCCATTATGAGGGGTTTCCACCATCCCTGTGCTGGGTTCCCAGGTCTGTACTCCTGCTGTGCCCATTATGAGGGGTTCCCACCATCCTGTGCTGAGTTCCCAGGTCTGTACACCTGCTGTGCCCATTATGAGGGGTTCCCACCATCCCTGTGCTGGGTTCCCAGGTCTGTACTCCTGCTGTGCCCATTATGAGGGGTTCCCACCATCCTGTGCTGAGTTCCCAGGTCTGTACTCCTGCTGTGCCCATTATGAGGGGTTCCCACCATCCCTGTGCTGGGTTCCCAGATCTGTACACCTGCTGTGCTCATTATGAGGGGTTCCTACCATCCCTGTGATGAGTTCCCGGGTCTGTACACCTGCTGTGCCCACTAGGAGGGGTTTCCACAATCCTGTGCTAAGTTCCCAGGTCTGTACACCTACTGTGCCCATTATGAGGGGTTCCCACCATCCCTGTTCTGAGTTCCCAGGTCTGTACACATGATGTGCCCATTATGAGGGGTTCCCACCATCCCTGTGCTGAGTTGCCAGGTCTGTACACCTGCTGTGCCCATTATGAGGGGTTCCCATTATCCATGTGCTGAGTTGCTTTGTCTTTACACCTGCTGTGCCCATTATGAGGGGTTCCCACCATCCCTGTGCTGAGTTCCCAGGTCTGTACACCTGCTGTGCCCATTATGAGGGGTTCCCGCCATCCCTGTGCTGAGTTCTCGGGTCTGTACACCTGCTGTGCCCATTATGAGGGGCTCCCTTGATTTGTTCTTCATTTTATATGATGAAAAATATAATAGACGATGGAGACACACAAAGGTGGCAGGGACACCCAAAAGTCACAGATGAATAGGAGGAGATTTGGGATTTATGGTCAGGAGATCTCATTTTTGGAGCATCCAACACCTATAAAACTCCAGCGGCTGACTCCCCCCACCACCTTTAACTAAAATATAAGTTTTGGGAGAACTGAACCTTCAACCTGAACTAACAAGTTAACTGCTGCATATATAGGCACTGTTCTTAAAGGTACGGCCTCCTTTTAAGACACCGACCTTCAGTTGGCCCAAATAATGTGAAATAGTCCTTATAAGAATTTGATTCACTTAGAATAGGGGAAACAGAGAGAGGAAACCATTTCCATTAGAAGTTCGGTTTTCCGAAGTTCGGGTTTCATAATAGGAGTCACATGATCCCCTGTTTTGATTGACGGTCACAAATGGATCTTCTCTGGCGCAAAACAACAACGACTCGTGTTGTCAGGGCGGCCGAGGTTACACCGAGTCTCCTAAATTGTCACAAACTTCACATTACTATCTCGCTGTGAGGACAATCATTGCACCATCTGTGCTACAGCTTATGTACTGCGGGTGATAGATTGTACCCCGCCGGCAGGTGCTGCTTCTTGTGTCATGCAGACAGATGACTCACGGCGTTGTCATGTTCCTTTCTTCTCACTCAGCCTTAGTTGACAATATTTCAAACTATTTTCCAGTGACGCCGAGTAAAGCTGAAGTTTAATCTGCTTTTTTGCCTTCCCTTTCTCCCTCTACTCAGGACATTATATATATATATATATATATATATATATAGCTGCTATCTATGTGACTTGCCAGATACCTGGACATCTTTATCAGGCCCTATAAGCCTAATATATACTTCTTTATTGATCCCCTATAGAGCGTGTTGATACAACATCTTAGTTCATGTGTCTGGTCTTGGCTGGCCAAACATCGGGAGAAGTGGGCACCCGGAATGTCTCCTTGGTGTCCTCCCACTTTTCTCTGGAGGGGCCCCTGTGTTTGCCCCCCGGATTTGCTTTCGTTCAGATCCTTAATCTCAAGGCTTATCAGCACCCACCCAATCAGTCCTGAGGAAGCGCGTGTATCCTGGGAAACGCGTTGACTTATACGCATGGAGGAATTGTTGACCTAACTCGTGATATCGACGTAAATTTTTTATTTTTATCAGCGGTGGTGCAAATCCTGAAACGAAAACACCCATAAGTGAACAAAAAAAAGTGCATGTAAACACACGCAAAAAGTGCACTTAAGGGTGTACTTTGTCCATCCCCCCAAAGGGGTAGGACCTCTACCCTGAACCCTCCGGGGGGGCACAAGGCTCCTGACAGGGGCAAACGGTTTCCAATGGTCTGCCCTGCCAGAAGGCCTGGCAGACCCTGTTCTTCTAGGCCAGCCAAAGTCGACCCTGAATACTTGGTCGAGGCACCAGTCCTCCCCAGGTGCAATGGAGGAAGGCGCCTGAGGGCCAAACATCCTCCCCCTAGATACGCACCGTCACTGACAGTGAAAAAACTATGTGACAGATAAATTGATGGCTGCGAGGAAGCCGCATACTGACGGAAGACCACAAGTACAGTGTGGGTCTGAGGTTCCGTCACATTAGGGCAAGCCCGAGGACTCACACCCTCCATCTTAGTGAGAAAAAAAAACACACACAATAGTGAATGTGACAAAACGTGGGAGAGAAAATAAATAAATAAGTGGCCGTGCATGGTGCACTGGCTGCGCCCTGAGGCCTGGTAACAAAAATTGACCCGGACTTTAGCCAAAAAGCCCAGCCCTAAAAGACACAGTGCAGAAAAAGTGTTTAAAGCTGTGCCGGTTCACGCATTGGAGTCCCACACCCAAGTGCTACTAAGAGCACCTCAGGGGCGACCACTCCCAGAGGAGGGAATAGACACAGCGGACTCTCTGCCTTCCCAGCCCATGGGCAGACAAAGTAGACTGTTCGAACCAGGAGGTAATGGATCCTTCCAGGTTTCTCTGGGAGAATTTACTCCTGGCCCTCAATGACCTATGGGTGCTCCGGTTTCAATTCCTGCCAGTACTAACCTTCCAGGTCCCCAGCACTCCAGCAGGTTTGCATAGCCAACACCCAACCTAGGTCAGGTCAGATGATAGCATAGCGCCCCCACTTGATCTTAGCCAAAAGGCCGAGAAGCAATATCCACATCAATATGAATCTTACTCACTACTAATACTTCCATATGTAGCACCCTCCTAGGTAGGTGCTAGAGAGTGAGTATAGTTTTGGCTCTGTCTGCCTATCAGATGAGCAGCAGGTAAATTCTATATTGCTTTCTGCTTAACAGACAGTAGGATCTGTGAGTTAGGTCTGCTCATGGTGCTTAGTGTGTGATTCATCTGGTCTAGGGAGTGTCCACACTGGTCCAATAGGGAGGCGTACTGGACAGTGGAGGAAACCAGGCCAATGGGTACACAGGCTTGGATGCAGCCTCAGTGATTGGCAGAGACTGGTTGTCTCTGTGCATTCTGGGGTGTGATATAAAAGCCAGGAGCACATGTGCTCGGGGTCTTTGGCTGGTGAGCAGAGTCCCGGAGGAAGGGTGATGGCTGTCTCCTCCTCTGCTTTGGTAGCACGTAGTCACAGGCAGTCGGCCTGGTAAACCAGAAGGAAGGAGCTGAACCCAGAGGTCCAGGAGAGCTGACTAGAGGGGTTGAGACACTGGAGAACCTGTAAAAACTGTATCATGAGTACAGGGGATCATGTCTTAGGGCCTGACCTGTGAGGGGGCCACCCCGGAGTAGAATAGTCAGAGGAGGGGTATCAGCTTGTGGAATGAAAGGGGGTGCTAGGCGAGTACCCTGAAGATAGTTGCTCAATCAAGTTTACATTACAGAGACTTTACCTTCAATTCACCTAATGGCAAGGTGAATCTGCAGCTTGGCTACACCTTCAGATAGGAGGCCTCATCAACTGTGAATAGTTAAATTCTGGAGTATCCCACTCTATCCCTTCTCCCATCCCTATTTAAAATAAAACAACTAAAACCCCTAGACTGAGCCGGAAAGTAAAGTTTGTGCACGCAGTCGCTAACGGTAACCCAGAAGGACCCAAAGAGGTGAAGAATTCAGCAATCCTCAAGGGGGCAGTGCTACACATATATACCACAATACATGATTGGGTCTATGCCTCCATGCTTGGGTTTGGGTATTTGTTGGCTCATTGAGAAGTAGAGGGTGTTGCTATGATTTTATGATATTTTAAGGAATTTTATATTAAAGATTGGTAATTTTTTTATACTATCTGCCTTATGTTGTGCCTACAAAGTCCGCTATTCTCAAGAAAGTAGGTTCTACTTTCTCAACCTTTTTTAACTTCCTGAAAACATCACAGCACCCTGCCATACAAGCAATTGGCTAGCTCTTGGGAGGAGTTATGCAAATATCAAAACACCTGAAGCACTTGTCTACCAAGGTACGTTTATAAATGGCAAGGTAGACAAGTGGTTAAATCAAGCTGCGGGTTGATATTGGATTTAAGAGCCAGTGAACGGGTTTCCAATAAAAGTGAGCTTCTAGGACCACTCGATCACTTTCACAGGGTCTCAAAGGCCCTGCGCAGTCACCAGTGGCTCCCTTAGTGCGTCCCGGGCTCTCCTGTTCCACCAGGACTGTGGAAAAAAGCTTCCCCAGAATAAACAGAAGGAACTCATGGAACATCCAATTCTCATTCCCTCCTGCAACTAATGACCCCGTGAGCAACGTGTAATATGTCACTTCCGGGGGTCACAGCTTTCACTAGCTGAGGATACAGCTATTCAAGCACGATCTGTGCTGGAACAGCTGCATTGGGGGACAGGGGAGATATTGGGGGTCTAATCGACCCCCTGATGTCTACTTGTCCCCTGCCCATGCTATCATATAGGGGCAGTGTTGCCATCCTCCTCCCTTATCATTTTTTACTGACGAAACACGAAAAATTTACTGACAGAGCAAGTTTTTTACTGACAACCTGGAAAGTTACAGAACTCCTATTTAAAACTAAGGCAATCGATATTTAAACCGTATAAACACAATATGGAAACACCGACAATACCCAGAACAGGTAATTTGCCTGGTTTACACTTATAAAGTCAACACAGTAGGACAAATTATTAGCCCCTGATATTTACAGTCCGTTTTAAAAATTATTGATTTTTTTACAAACTGTCCGTAAATTTACTGACGGTTGGCAACCATGCAAAGGGGGCTTGTTCCCTTGTGATGGCAATAAAGTAAAAAACAGTGTAAAATAAAAAAAGATTTTTATTAAAAAAAAAAAAAAAAATGATTTAAAACAATGGAAAGCACCCCATCAACCTGGCACGCACCCCGTATAAAAAGCGCAGCGTAGGGTGAGCATGTGTATAAACAATATGGAAAAGAGTTTTTTTGATCTCAGTGGGACCCTATAGTAGTTTTTTGCCACCGTCCCGTAATGTAGTACTGTGGTTTGTTGGGTGCCTCATACCTGGTGGTTGGGACTTTATGGGCAAGAGTAAGTCAATGCGTATGGTAAAATAAGACAATTTATCAATAATGATAATCACGACACACATGTGAGGTATTGTCACGCGCGCCAGAGTGACTGCGCAATCCTAAAATTTTTCATGTTTTTATCTACAGTATTTACTCAGTGCAACCCTTTCCTTTATATTTTACCCAATTGTGTATAATATTGTGTTTGTTTGCGGCAAAATTCATTTTAGTGTATTTCATCCTGAAAATATGCGCTTGATAATTAGCTGCGCAAATATTATGCGACATAGAAAATTTCAACTACCGCCATTTTATTCTCCAGGGTCTCTGCTTTCCAAAATGATGTACTTGTCTTTTTTTTTTGGGGGGGGGGGGGTGTACAGTGATTTGTAGCAACAAATGCCCATTTTAACATGTGTGCAAATGATTAAAACATTTCCGTGGTAGACGAGTGATTAAAGTGTTACTAAACCCAGGAGCCTGCAGTCACTATATCTGGGCTCCCACAGTACACAGAACACGGAAATGCAATTATTTTAGTAAATATAAACTGCTAAATACCTTTTCTTATCAGCAGTATAAAGCAGTCTTGTGATTTCTATCAGTTCCTGGTGAAGTTTGTAGGAGAAGTTTTCATACTGCACTGAGCTGTCCTATGAGGCTGCAGGACTCCTGACCCTCTGTCTGGACATGTCTGGACAGTGCTGATTGGCCCTGTGCTGATCACATGCACTCTCCTAAGAAAAAAAAAAAACCTCTCTAGCAATACACACCAAACTGAGCATGTGCAGCCTGACTCCAAAGGCTCTGTCTCATGGACATGTTTTGGAGTCAGTGGAAGAAGGAGGATCTGTGCATACAGGATCAAGCAGACTTTTTACACAATGCAGAGGATAAACCCCTTAGGTTCCACAGTAAGTATAACAAGCATGCTTTACTGCATATACACACTGATTTTACTGTTGTGGGTTTAGTAACACTTTAATAGCTGGATGTCAGTCTGGAGGAGTGGGAGTTCCTAGACTACATTTGGTAGTCAAGTAACGCTCACGTGTGGCTGAGCTTCCATGATTGAAGGAGCTGAAATCTAATGAATGGAAGGGGTGTTCTTTTTATTTTTTTACATGTAGCACTGCCCCCTTGAGGACTGCTGGATATTACACTTTTGGGTCCCCCTGGTTTCTCGTTAGCAACACTGGTATTCACAAATATACGGAGGAGAAAGAAAATGTGGGACTTTATATGAGACATGTAGTAAAGAAGTCTCCATCCCTGGATCAATATGAAAACAAGGGGGGAAAAAATTGGGACTTTAATTGAGGCAAGATGGATTTTCTCTGGATTATTGGGTCCCTTTATTAACTGTACTATACGAATATATGAGCTATTGTAATCAATTGCCACCTCTTTATTACTTATCAGTCCTATCATTGGGGCCCATCCCTCATTATTGTTATTCATGTTTCCTTTCCTTTTTCTGTTTGGAGGTGCCTGTATGCGCTCTTGGCTCATAGCCTTAGTCCCTACACTACAGCTCCCGTTGTAGACTATATGGGCATCCCTCTCTTTGTGACGGGTTACCGTTCCATATAAAGTGGCTATGTAAGTACTATACAGGGCAGGATCATTTGTTCCTTCCCTGGTTACCCTGTTTACCCCCTCCCCCCTGAGTGTGGACCTATCAGTTACTCCTACATGTTTTATTTTAGATCCATGATGCATTCGCCCCTGAAGAAGTGATGATGATCACGAAACGTGTAGGGCCTTATGATGCATCTGAATTTTATTATACCATACCAGTTTTTATTACGATGGCACACTGTTATGATTTATGATATGCATGTATAAACAGCATTAGATGTCAACATTGGATTATGCTATGTCTCTGTTATTATTCAATGGGCTCTCACTATGTATCCCTATTTGTATACAATGTACTATTCTACCTTGATTGTTTACTGTACTGCTGTGTGTTATGCATGTGTTATTGCATCAGCAAGGCCAACCAGGTCCGCAGACGGGCTTCCTACCCTGGAACCCTGGATGAGGCAGACAGTGGTGCTGCAACTGAAGGAGGTGGACGGAAGAGTTCCCGACATGACCCCGGAAATCTTCGGCAAGAAGATGATCCTCGAACAGGGGTTCAGCAAGGCGGAGACACTGTCCGTGCAGACCTTCATGAAAGGTATATTCTATATAACTTTTGTATCTTTACAGGTCTGTAGAAGATACTGGGAGGCGGTGAAGAATTGTGGCCCGGAATCCCCTTTCCGCAACTTCGTTGCGAACACTCCCATTCAACGGGATGAAAGGCGGGTAACGGTGTCCATGAGGAACCCCCATACCCCAGGAAAAGACATCGCCACCTACCTCCAGAGGTTTTGCATCGTGGCCAAAGACCCAGTCCGAATCCTCGATGTCAACGGCTTCTGGACAGGTAAGTGGGCAGTTTCTTGCAGGTTAAGGAGAGAGCCTTCGGGGGATCTCCAACACCTGAAGTCCCACTTCTCTCTGGGAGCCTCCGCAGGACTCCTGTACTACGCAGACATGCCCCATATCTGCCACAGGTGTGGCAAGCATGGCCACGTAAGTATGGAATGTCAGGAACCTTCTTGCAGGTTCTGTCGGGTTGCAGGCCATGAGACCAAGGATTGCCCGAGGTCCAAGACCTGTAACCTCTGCGGATTGGCGGAGCACGTCTACAGAGACTGCCCCCAGAGATCCCGGTCCTACGCTGGAGCCCTGCTCAAGGGCAGAGCCCCAGACAGCGCTGGGAAGAAGAAGCCAGGGGAAAAGACTGCGAAGGAACCTCGGAAAGCCACTGGTGAGTCCCCCCCTCCCCAGGCCCCTACCACCTCCTCCGACCCATCCCTCCCCAACCCCCCTGAGTCGGAGGTGACCTCACCTGCCCCTGCCCCTCCCCCCTCCCAGCCCCCCCCCGCCCTGTCCTCCATGGAGGACTTCCCCACCCTGCCCACCGCCCCCCCCACCCCACCCCCCACCAGCAAAGGCCGAAAACGGAACCTAGACAGCCCGACAACTGAAGAACCCACCAAGCGGCCCACCGTGGCCCAGCAAGATGACAACGCTGGACTGGACCCAGTGGTGGAGGACCTCGAGGACCTTGAGTCTGCGGGGGAAGATGAAGGAGAAATGCAGGAAGGTAAGGATCTGGCTCCCCCAGAGACTGACCTCACCCAGGACCTGATGGACAGCATCCTCGAGGAGAACGGCCTGAACCAGGACACTGGACAGGCACAAGAGGCAGTGGAAGAACCACCCCCCCCTCAGGGGAGGTAAGTTCAGCCCACCTGCTAGCTAGCCCCTTTATCTCCTTTACATGATGGCAGAGATCTCCATCTTTTCCATTAATGTTAGGAGCATCAAGGATGCGTCTAGAAGACAGGTGGCGCTGACTTTTCTTTCCACTCAGCAGAGTGATGTCTACATGCTCCAGGAGTGTGCCCTACCCTTCTCGAGGAGGTACACTCATCTGTCCTCCCAGTGAACCCATGGTCCCTCCTACTGGTCTGGGGGTGTCGATTGTAAGTCTGCAGGGGTAGCCATTCTTGTCAGGGGTAGTCGTTTCACGCTTGACTCTGTCCATGAGCTCGTCTGTGGCCGTCTTTTGGTCATAGACGGCTCGTGGGCGGGAGAGCCAGTTAGGCTCATCAACGTGTACGCCTCCCCAGATAAGAATGAGCGACTGGAGCTTTTCCAGACCCTGCGGACCCAACTCGTCACCACCAGGGCAGTAGTAATCGGCGGTGATTTTAACTGTCCGATCGAGGAGGATGGGCGCAGCTCCAGCATGTACGCAAAGCTCGACACCACGTCTAGGCTGCTCAAGGAGATGATTGCGGAGGCCTCCTTGAAGGACGCCGTGGGATCCATAGGGAAAGGTTCCGTGAACTATTCGTGGTGCCGTCCTGATGGATCTGTGCGTTCTAGGATAGACTTCGTGCTCACCTCCAAGACAGTCAGACATCGCGGGTCCTCCATGGTCCCCTGCTTTTTCTCTGACCACAGGGCCATTCACTTTCGGGGTGACCTGGGCGAGGGCTTTGCCCCCGGCCCGGGCTCCTGGAAGCTGAATGGTACCCTGCTGGAAAATGAGGAACTGCTGGAGGAACTCAGGGAGGCCTACATTACCTGGAAGGAGGACAAAAGGTGCTTCAGAAAGGTAAGCGACTACTGGGAGTTTGTGAAAGTCAAGCTACGCAGCTTCTTTCAGGCAAGGGGACGCCAGCAAGTGTGTGCCAGGAAGAGGGAACTCAGGAGACTGCAACGTCAGTTGCAGTCCCTGCAGGACCTTCACCACTGTGGCTGGGACGTTAGGCAGGACCTGGAGGACACCAAGAAGAGCCTGAAAGGACACTTTGAGGAAGAATCCAGGCACCTCGTCTTCCGTTCCAAGGTGGAGAATCTTGAGAAAGGTGAGAAATGTAACTCTTTCTTTTTCAGGAAACTCCACTCAGGACACACTCCCTTGTCTGAGCTGCGGGATGAGACCGGAACACTCCAGAAGGGGAAGGAGGCTGTGATGCAAGTGGTCAGCGACTACTACACCAACCTCTACTCCCCGAAAGAAACAGATACGGCTGAGGCCGACAGGTTCTTGTCAGGTATCACTAACCAAATTGATCCTGCAGGTATGTCGGCAATCAACGCCCCCTTGGCGCTGGAGGAACTGCACTCTGCCGTCAGATCCTTTAGGCAAGGCAGGACCCCGGGCTGCGACGGTCTCCCAGCGGAGCTCTATGTAGCGCTGTGGGATCTCGTTGGCCCGGACCTGCTCGAGCTGTACGAGGAGATGGTGGTGGAGGGCACAATGCCTCCGTCGCTGAGGGAGGGGATGATCACGATTTTGTATAAGCGTAAGGGGGAGAGAGGGGATCTGAAAAATTGGCGTCCCATCTCTCTCTTGAACGTGGACTACAAAATCCTCGCCAAGGTTCTGGCCAACAGGCTGAAATCTGTCATCGGACAGATCATCCACCCGGATCAGACTTGTGGCATTCCTGGTCGCAGGATTGCGGACAGCCTTGCGCTTGTCCGGGACACGGTCCAGTACATTCGAGGCCGCCGTGTGCACGCGGCCCTGGTCAGTCTTGACCAGGAAAAGGCCTTTGACCGTGTCTCCCATGAGTTTATGTGCAGAGCTCTGCGCAGGTTTGGTCTTGGGGACATGTTTTGTTCGTATGTGAATGTGATGTACAATGACATTTGTAGTACGGTGTTGGTGAATGGCTGGAAAACTGACCCTTTCCCTGTTCTCTCTGGGGTCAGACAAGGCTGCCCTCTCTCACCTCTGCTTTTTGTTTGCTGTATAGAGCTCTTTGCCGAATGCATCCGACGGAACCCAGAGATCAGAGGGATCACCGCACCGGGACCGGACAGAAGGGTTGTCAAGTGCTCACTCTACATGGACGACGTAACGGTGTTCTGTGCTGACCAGCGCTCCATCGACTCGCTCGTCCAGACCTGTGAGGACTTCGGCAAAGCTTCAGGGGCAAAAGTCAACTGCGGGAAGTCAGAGATCATGCTCTTCGGAAAGTGGTTCCTGCCTTCCTCTGCATCAATCCCTTTCAGCATCAAGGCGGACTTCATCAAAATTCTTGGAGTTTGGTTTGGAGCTGAGGGCGCAGCCCTGAAGTCTTGGGAGGAGAGACTGTCCAAGATGAGACAAAAGTTTGGACTATGGAGCCTCAGAGAACTCACCATCGAAGGGAAAACACTGGTACTCCGCAGCGAGATCCTCCCTGTGTTGCAGTACCTCGCCCAGGCCTGGCCCCCCCGGGTCAACACCTGCAAGGCCATCACCAGGGCGGTGTTCCACTTCATCTGGGGCTCCAAGATGGACAGAGTGAAGCGAGCAGTCATGTTCAAGGAACCCCTCAAGGGCGGTAAGGGCGTGCCCGACATCGCAACGTTACTGGGGGTGTCCTTTGCCTGCAACTGCATCCGCAGAACTCTGATTGACAGAACTTCGGACTCTGGAGGCAACTCCATGTCCCGTTTTTTCCTCCTGCCTCTCTGGAGGTCCCTTGGATGGGACAAATGGGACAGCTCCATCCCCTACAACTGGGACACTCCTTGGTACTACTTGGACACTTTCAAGTTCATCAAGGAGCTGGGGCTGCATGGAGTTAAGCCCGACTTGTGGAAGCCAAAAACTATCTACAAGTTGATCAGAGCATCGGACATTGCTGAGACTGTTCCAGGCCTCCCTTCAGCCACTTGCAAAGTGGTCTGGAGGAATGTTTCTTCAAAGAGACTCACCAACAGGCATAAAGATCTGGCGTGGATGGCTGTCCAGGGGGGTTTGCCACTCAGGACATTTATGCATGCCAGAAACTTGTGCAGATACAGGCACTGCCCCTTTTGTATCATCCACGAGGAAACGTCTTTTCACGTTTTCTGGGAGTGCTCATTTGCACAGAGCCTGTTGAGGGCCTTGGAACCTGAACTGAGAGACTTTGTTCCACAGACTGCCATCACACATTTTGCTGTGCTGAATGGACTTTTTCATGGAACTTTTTCCCAGGAGGACATTGACAACGCCTGGCGGGTGTTGTGTTGCTTTAAGGACGCTTTATGGTGCGCCAGAAAGCGCCTTATCCACCAGCGGGAGAGGATGTCCATTGAGGACTGTCGCAGACTGGTTCACAGTCTGCTCAGAGACTATAACCTGATGGATCTCATGGAGGAAGAGGAGGTCTGAAGATTTCCCCTTCCCCCACTCTCCCTTGCGTGTCTTTGTCCATTCAATAAAGCTTCGGGCCTGTGATTTCATTCCCCTCCCCTTACCCCTCTCTCCCACCCCCCATCACACCTGTTGCTTTTTTGAAATGTTTATTATTTGATATCGTTTAAGGAATGCAACGTATAGATAACGTATTTTTCAGTTTTCATGCTTTAGGGGTATTGCGGCGTCATGCATGATGTGATGGCACGGGGTATCCTTACTCCGCACAACACATCAGGCATCATACCGCAGAATGAATGTATGTGATTGAATGTATTTATTAGTATGACCGGAAATGTATTGTAATGTAGTGTATTTATGCGCTGCGTCGCAGTACAGGGGAGAATGTACCCCGACAAAAGTATTGTTTTTTGTATATCTTTTATGCAAAATAAAGATTACATTTTCAACAAAAAAAAATGTGTTATTGCATATGGATGTTACCATCGGTATATGTTTTGTACCTGTTACTATTTAATAAACATATGGTTTTAACCATGACTCATTTTTTCAAACGCCATCTTGCCTCAATTAAAGTCCCTATTTTTTCCCCTTGTTTTCATTCACAAATATACACTTTACTTCTTGGCTCAGTCAATGATCAGTACAGGGGTATGTAGTTGTTTTTGGTGTTTTATTTTAAATGGGGATGGGAGAAGGGAATAGTGGGATACTCCAAATTAACTATTCACAAGTTGTGAGGACTCCTATCTGATGATGCAGCCAGGCTGCTGATCCACCTTGCCACTTAGGTAGATTTGGGTTTAAGTCTCTTGCCAGAAGACTTGGTGAACTACATTTCTCTTCGGGACACTCTCCTCAGTATCCCCTTTCTGGACTGCTGACACCCGTCCACTGACTATCCTACTTTTGGGGTGCCCCCCTCAGGTCTGGCCCCTTGACAAGATCCCCTGTACTCACGATACTGTTTTTCTAGGGTCTCCAGTGTCTCCCCGCTCAGTCAGTTCTCCTGGACCTCTGGGTTCAGCTCCGTTCCTCTTGTCCCCAGGCCGACCGCCTGTGACCAGGTGCCACTGCTACAGAGGAGGCAGCCGCCACCCTCCCTCCGGGACTCCGCTCACCAGCTGAAGACCCCGCAGCACATGTGCTCCTGGCTTTTATACAGCATCCCATAATGCACCGAGACAGCTGGTCTCTGCCAATCATCGGGACTGTATCAAAGCCTGTGTAATTGGTCAGGTTTCCTCCCACTGTCCAACATGCCTCCCTATTGGACCAGTGTGAAAACACTATCTAGACCAGTGGTTCTTAACCTTGTTGGAGGTACTGAACCCCACCAGTTTCATATTCGCCTTCACCGAACCCTTCTTAATTGGAAAAATAAAATATGATTTTTTCAAATTCAAAACATAGGTATATATTATTTTAGGTATATATTTATACATAGGTGCACAAAATGAACAAAACCATTAAGAACAAAGAACAAAACCATTAAAACATGATTTTCACACAAAAACATAATAAATATTTACTGCAAATTAGTGTGACTTCTGCTGTTGTCTTTCAGAGACCAGTTCAGAAATGCCCGACTTTATCTTGGCAAGTGCCACTCTCATGTCATTATCATGTCTCATGTCACCCTGGGTCCGGACCTCACCTCACCCTGTCCTGCTGTAAGGGGGGAGATCTATATGGGGGAACGGGACCTCACCCTGGCCTGCTGTAAGAGGGGATCTATATGGGGGACGGGACCTCACCTCACCTTGGCCTGCTGTAAGGGGGGAGATCTATATGGGGGACGGGACCTCACCTCACCTTGGCCTGCTGTAAGGGGGGAGATCTATATGGGGGACGGGACCTCACCTCACCTTGGCCTGCTGTAAGGGGGGAGATCTATATGGGGGACGGGACCTCACCTCACCCTGGCCTGCTGTAAGGGGGGATCTATACAGGGGACCTGGTCCCCCATATAGATCCCCCCTTACAGCAGGCCAGGGTGAGGTCCCCCATATGGATACCAGCTCCCCCATATAGATCCCCCTTACAGCAGGCCAGGGTGAGGTCCCGTTCCCCCATATAGATCTCCCCCCTTACAGCAGGACAGGGTGAGGTGAGGTCCGGACCCTGGCCTGCTGTAGGGGGGGATCTATATGGGGGACCCCAGAGTGACCTAACCTCACCCTGGCCTGCTGTAAGGGGGGATCTATATGGGGGACCCCAGAGTGACCTAACCTCACCCTGGCCTGCTGTAGGGGGGATCTATATGGGGGACCTAATCTCCCCCTGGCCTACTGTAAGGGGGATCTATATGGGGGATCATGTCCCCCATATAGATCCCCCCTTACAGCAGGCCAGGGTGAGGTGAGGTCCCGTCCCCATTTAGATCCCCCCCCCTTACAGCAGGCCAGGTTCCCCATAAAATAGATCCCCTTTACATAGTCTTCTCAGTGTTCTCACACAGTCAGTCACTAGACTAGTACAGCCAGTACTACTCTAGTCCTACCTTTTTTTCACCTGTGTCCCGACTCCCGATCACAGGCTAGGTTTTCCTCCTGCAGGCTGCAGCACCACTGTCACCACTGGCTCTCTGGCCTCTCACCTGCCGGCTTCTTCTGCTGCTGCGGCTGCCTGGCCTGGTGGTTCTCTCCCGCGCTGCGCTGGGCGGCCGCTGCACGGGTTAGTCCCTCCCCCAGACAGTCCCTCTCCGCACCGCACGTCTGGCCTGTCTCCAAACCCCCCCCCCCCCCACCACCACCACTCCACAGTGGGCGACGCCGGCTCCGGCTGGATCGGATTCGGCCAGGAGCCGAGCTGCACAGCCAGCAGTGAGAGTGAGCCAGGGGCAGAGAGAGCTGCAAGTGCGAGCGGAGCGGAAGCGGAAGGACATGCCCAAAACTGGAGAAATAGTCCCTGACAGCGAAGTGGTACTAGCAGAGGGTGTGCCGAACCCTCAAGACTGACCCACCGAACCCCTGGGGTTCGATCGAACCCAGGTTAAGAACCACTGATCTAGACTCAATGAATCACACACTGAGCACACTGAGCAGACCTAACTCACAGATCCTGCTCTCTGTTAAGCAGAAAGCAATATAGATTTCCCTGCTGCTCCTCTGATAGGCAGAGTCAAAAACTATACTCTCTCACTAGCACCTACCTAGGAGGGTGCTACAGAAATGTTTTAATAATTATGTATTTATTTTAATTCATTTATTTATGGGGGAGGGGGTAGAAGGGGAGGAAAGCTCTAGATAGTACTGGATGTCCTCTAGCCAGAAACGTAGGTGGGCTCTATCTGACTTGCTGCAGCTTCTAATGCACATTGTGAGAAGCTCACAGTGTGCAGTGCAATCAGAGTAAGGAATTCATTACATAAGAGGAGAAAGAACTACTGTGCAAAACCGAAGGGAAGGCTGGGGGTCAGTTTTAAGTTGAATAATAAAAGTGCACCCTAAGTTTAAATGCCATCCTTCTACTCTGCAGTAAGAAAGTGACCTGACGTGCCACATTTCCACACATTTAGACACTCAATGTTCTTCAATGGAGTGTTTATCCCCACTGCCCCATTGGAATACCCCTCTAACCCCCCCCCCCCCAAAAAAAAATATATACCTTCTTTTCCAGGTGTCTTTGATCTAGGTAGGTGATGGTACATGGCATGCTGACAAGGCTGCTGCAAATTGGGATGCGATGCCAGACTGCAACAGGAAATGCTTTTACTGGCAGGATGTCCAGGTGAGAAACTTTGTAACAAATTAAAAAAAAAAAAAAAAGTTGCTTTACCACTTCTTTACCGGAAGATTTTCTTCCTTAATGACCAGGCCAAATTTTGCGATGCGGCACTGTTAACGGACAATTGCGTGGTCCTGCGACGCTGTGTACCCAAATAAAATTTTTATTTTTTGCGCTATAAACGAGAAAAGAGCCACAATTCTGAAAAAAAAAAATATATATATATATTTTTCACTTTCTGCTATATAATATTCCCAAAAATCGAAATGTTTTAACATTTTAGGCCAATTTGTTTTCTGCTACATATTTTTGGTATAAAAAAAAATCGCAATAAGCGTATTTTGATTGGTTTGCGCAAAAGTTATCGCGTCTACAAACTAGGGGAAGGATTTATTTAATTTTTATTGTTTTTTGTTTTTTTTTTTACTAGTAATGGCGGCGATCAGCGATTTTTATCGGGACTGCGACATTGCGGCGGACAGATCAGACCCCCTAACTGACATTTTTTACACTTTTGGGGGGACCAGTGACATTACTACAGTAATCAGTGCTAAAAATATGCACTGTTACTGTAATAATGACACTGGCAGGGAAGGGGTTAACACTGTGGGTGATCAAGGGGTTAAATGTGAGCCTAGGGGAGTGATTCTAACTGTATGGGGGCGGGGCTTGTGAAATTATCATAGAGACATGTGATCCTATATAGAAGGATCACCGTAGCTCTGTGATCATTTCAGGGAGAAGAACGGTCAGCTGTGTTTACAACAGCCGACCGTCCTTCTCTCTCAGCGGGGAGCGATCGCGGGTGTTAGGCGGCAATTAGAGCCGCCTGTCCCATGCATCGGAGTCCCCGCTGCTGAGTGGGGGCGGGAGTGACGTCACACGGCTCCGGCCAGTAATACAGCCGGAGTCCGCAGACCCGGAAGGAAGACGGGCGAAGATGGATGCGGCCGGCAGCAGGGACAACGCGGGCTTTGTTGCAGGTGTCACATAATGCATACTAGCACATTATGCATTTACTTTGCAGGGGGGAAAAAAAGGAAGAGTTTACTTCCTCTTTAATACAATTGTATACAGTGGGGCAAACATACTGAAAAATATATAATAAGTTTACATACACTGTACATATTGGTCTTGGGTGGACTGTCCCTTTAATTCTTCCCTACAATGGTGTTAGTTACGCTCTGACACTTCCAATGTCTCCTTTTGCCCTGAACCCACGCACTCTGAAGATCATACAAATAATGTGCTTCAAAAAGTCTTTAGATAAAGATATGAGAATGGAAACAGAACAGCCAACTCTTCTCTCCCCCCACCGGTGACATTTCTGTGTCATACCTGCAGCCACCCACCTGTGCCGGCGAGTCGGTGACATCAGCAGGTGCAAAGCCCCGCGCCCATATAAGGAGTGCGAGTAGCTGGGAGAGGAGCCAAGTGATTATCCTGCGGGTTTCTGCTGGTGGGCGTCAGACTGACATTATCTGTTCTAGAAGAAGCGGCTTGTGAACAGATCACGATGAAGAATATACATAAACACAGCGGCCTGCGAAGAACCCACTTCTACAGGGACTCCTTACAGGGTGTCAGGATGTTTCCATTTCTACATTAAACGTGTTACATCTCCTGACACTCTCTTCTGTCTACCAGGGATTCTGTTGAAGAGATCCCTGTGCTGAGTTCCCGAGTCTGTACTCCTGCTGTACCCATTATGAGGGGTTCCCACCATCCCTGTGCTGAGTTCCCGAGTCTGTACTCCTGCTGTACCCATTATGAGGGGTTCCCACCATCCTTGTGCTGAGTTCCCAGGTCTGTACACCTGCTGTGCCCATTATGAGGGGTTCCCACCATCCCTGTGCTGAGTTCCCGAGTCTGTACTCCTGCTGTACCCATTATGAGGGGTTCCCACCATCCTTGTGCTGAGTTCCCAGGTCTGTACACCTGCTGTGCCCATTATGAGGGGTTCCCACCATCCCTGTGCTGAATTCCCAGGTCTGTACACCTGCTGTGCCCATTATGAGGGATTCCCACCATCCCTGTGCTGAGTTCCCGGGTCTGTACACCTGCTGTGCCCATTATGAGGGGTTCCCACCATCCCTGTGCTGAGTTCCCGAGTCTGTACTCCTGCTGTACCCATTATGAGGGGTTCCCACCATCCTTGTGCTGAGTTCCCGAGTCTGTACTCCTGCTGTACCCATTATGAGGGGTTCCCACCATCCTTGTGCTGAGTTCCCGGGTCTGTACACCTGCTGTGCCCATTATGAGGGGTTCCCATCATCCCTGTGCTGAATTCCTGGGTCTGTACACCTGCTGTGCCCATTATGAGGGATTCCCACCATCCTTGTGTTGAGTTACCAGGTCTGTACACCTGCTGTGCCCATTATGAGGGATTCCCACCATTCCTGTGCTGAGTTCCCAGGTCTGTACACCTGCTGTGCCCATTATGAGGGGTTCCCACCATCCCTGTGCTGAGTTCCCGGGTCTGTACACCTGCTGTGCCCATTATGAGGGGTTCCCACCATCCCTGCGCTGAGTTCCCAGATCTGTACACATGCTGTGCCCACTATGAGGGGTTCCCACCATCTTTGCACTGAGTTCCCAGGTCTGTACACCTGCTGTGCCCATTATGAGGGGTTCCCACCATCTCTATGCTGAGTTCCCGGGTCTGTACTCCTGCTGTGCCCATTATGAGGGGTTCCCACCATCCCTATGCTGAGTTCCCAGGTCTGTACTCCTGCTGTGCCCATTATGAGGGGTTCCCACCATCCTGCTTGTTTTTTATTTTAGAAATTGTAGTAGAAGGAGTTGGGGATACACAAAGGTGGGCAGGGACACCCCAATGTACCAGATGGAGGGAAACAGGTTTGGGAATTGTGGAAGCAAGATCTCATTGTTGGAGCCTCCAAGACATTGCCAGGGGTTGACTCGGATCACCAGGCTCCACCTATATGCAATGTTTCCATTTTCAGTGAACTGACCCTTGAAGTCAAAGCTGTAACGGCCCTGAGCTTTATAAGCCAACCAGTGGATGATAGAAGTCCACCCACTCGCAATGCTCTGCGCCCCAACACTTCCCCAGAAGGCCGCCAATCAACGCCGCACGCGGGGTCGAAAACCCCACCCCCCTCCCATACCACTCTGGCGGTCCGGCGCCCCTAGTGGGCTGAAAATTAACATTTTTTTTTAAATCTTTTTTCCTTTCTCTTTTTATTTGGGGGGGGGGGGGGGGCGCCACTGGGTCCCACTGACTTCATGAAACATGGATGAAATATGGCTCTGCTTCCCATAATGCAATGCTTAGTACCCATGAGAAGATGCTGCCATATGGGATGTGGGGGAGGTGTTCATATGTGACAAGTAGGAGTCGGAGCTGTTTTTTGATTGGCGGCTGGCACCTGCGCCCTCATAGTGCCCCCTTTCAAATTGGTTTAATACGTTTAGGGTCATTACATGCTCACTTTAAAGCTGAGCTCTGGGCAGATATAAAAGACACAAATTAAAGCAGCTCTGTAATCAAAAATACATAATGAAAATTTTTTTTAATGCAATTTCACATCTTGCAGTCTTTGTACAGTAGGGTTAAAATGTGAGTGGGAGAAGCAGCACGAGGAGGCAATCAGTTCATGTGCTAACAAGAAGCATGCTGACAGGAGGAGAGAGCAGAGTGATAGAGAGATGAGCGCCCTGCTGTGCTACTTCTCCTTTCACTGTCCATTCATAGGCTGACCTTCAGACTGAGGACATCTAGTGGCAGAAAAAGGTACTGCGGGGAAAAATATCTGGATTGAAGGTGAATATTGCACAAAAGCTAGTTTTATTACAGGTATATCCTTTAATATGCTATAAGTTTGCTATACCTGGCTGGGATTATGCTTTGAAAAAGATCTGCCAGCTGCTTCTAGAGTCCTGCATTAGGGTAGACACTGCAAGCTTAGTAATTTAATGAAAAATGGGTGAAATACATGTATTTTAAACAAAGGATGATTCTTATTGGGATATTTTAGCCATCTTAGTCATTGTATACAGTAACATTCCACTTTCCATACAACATTGTTCACCATGTGTTCATGGCTGCCAGGGAATGCTGGGATTTATAGTTCACTGTTAACTGGAAGGCTAGCCCTATGGAGATTCCTTTAATAGCTTTGCAGAACATCTCACCCCCTCAGTGTTCCCTGCAGTATGTGGAAATTTAGGCCGTTCTTCAATCAGAACACACAATTGTACCTCACAGCAGCAGCAGTTCCACGCAGTGTGTACCAGCCCACTCATGCCGCTTTACTCTGTGAGTTTAATATTATCCTTAGCTGCTGTTAGGTAATACAGATGTATCACCGACATTTCTGCATTGGTTAAAGCAGGGTGTGCAAGACTTTGGGAAAAGCAGGGTCACCATCATCAGCAGGTTATCTTTACCAGCAGGGTCATTATCCTCAGCAGGGTTATCATCACTTACAGGGTCATCAGTAAATAGCAGGGCCATCATCGGCAGCAGGGTCATCATCACCAATGGGGTCATCATCATCAGCAGTGTCATCATGAGTCGTCATTATCAGCGGGGTCACCATCAGCAGTCTCCATCACCAGCAGGGTCATCATGAGTCATCATCATTAGCAGGGTCACCATTACCAGCAGTGTCATCACCAGCAGGGTCATCATCACCAGCAGTGTCATCATGAGTTGTCATTATCAGCAGGGTCACCATCAGCAGTCTCCATCACCAGCAGGGTCATCATCACCAGCAGGGCCTTTAGTAGCAGCAGGGTCATCATCATCAGCAGGGTCATCATCATCAGCAGGGTCATCATCATCAGCAGGGGCGAGGACGCCAGTGGTGTTATCATCTTCACCATTCACCATCACCAGCAGTGTCATCAGCACCAACAGAGTCATCATCACCAGCAGGGTCGTGATCATCACCAACAGTGTCATCATCATCATCACCAGGGTCATCATCTTCACCAGCAGGGTCATCATCACCAGCAGGGACATCATCATTAGCAAGGTGATCTTCATCACCAGAAGTTTCATCATGGGTCATCATCATTAGCAGGGTCACCATCACCAGCAGTGTCATCACGAGTCATTACCAGCAGGGCCATCATTAGCAGCAGAGTCATCATCATCAGCAGGGTCAAGGATCAGCAGGGAGCGAGGACGTCAGTAGTGTTATCCTCATCAGCAGGGTCATCTTCACCATTCGCCATCACCAGCAGTGTCATCAGCACCAACAGAGTCATCATCACCAGCAGTGTCATCAGCACCAACAGAGTCATCATCACCAGCAGGGTCGTGATCATCACCAACAGTGTCATCATCATCATCACCAGGGTCATCATCTTCACCAGCAGGTTCATCATCACCAGCAGGGACATCATCATTAGCAAGGTGATCTTCATCACTAGCAGTTTCATCATGAGTCATCATCATTAGCAGGGTCACCATCACCAGCAGTGTCATCACGAGTCATCACCAGCAGGGTCATCATCAACAGCAGGGCCATCATCACCAGCAGTGTCATCTTCACCAGTCAACATCACCAACAGGGTCATCAGCAGCAGCAGTGGGCATTAACACGAGCAAGGTCATCATCATTACCAGGGTCATGATCACCATTACCACCAGGGTCATCAATCATCATCACCAGCAGGGTCATCATCCTCACCAGCAGTGCCATCATCACCAGCAGGGTCATCATCACCAGCAGGGTCATCATCAACAGCTGGGCCATCATCACCAGCAGGGTCATCATCACCAGCAGGGTCATCATCAACAGCTGGGCCATCATCACCAGCAGTGTCATCTCTACCAGTCAACACCACCAACAGGGTCATCAGCAGCAGCAGTGGGCATTAACACCAGCAAGGTCATCATTATCCCCATCACCAGGGTCATCATCACCAGCAGGGTCATCATCCTCACCAGGGTCATCAATCATCATCACCAGCAGTGCCATCTTCATCAGCAGGGCCATCAGTAGCAGCAGGGTCATCCTCGCCAGCAGAGTTATCATCATCAGCAGGGTCATCATCTCCAGTCACCATCACCAGCAGTATCATCATCATCATCAGCAGGGTCTTCATCTCCAGTCAATATTACTAGCAGGGTCATCATCATCAGATTACTTTCTCTTATAACATGTGAATAGCTTCTTGTAAAATGTTCTATCTATTGTATGATTTGTTGTTATACTCACAGGAAGCCCAACTTGTAATCTTCTGTGCCCCCTACCGAAAAAGGACTTCATGGTTCAGTTGTTTCCGAAAAACAGGATAATTTCAGGGACAATTATTTAAAACCTAATTTGGGAAATCTGTTCTATATATGGACTGTAATGGCCACACTATTAGGTGGTGCAGTTATGCAAAGTTGCTTTATTTATATTGTAATTTCCTCTTCTCTTCATGCTCATCTTGTCTCGGTGTTGCTAAGTTTTGTACATTTAATAATGCTGTAAACTCTCAACCAATTGGCTTGCGCAGGACAGACCGTCATCAGGTGACCTATATACTGAAAGGTTTATTTAACTTCCTTGGACGCCAATAGCATGATCAACATCTTCTTAAGCTCAGCCATTGCATGTGATGCCAAGCTGCTGCAAGCAAAGCCAACAGAATACTGGCATGTATAAAATAGGGGATTCACTCCAGAAATAAAGAGATTATTCTCCCACTCTACAAGACTCTGGTCCGGCCACATCTGGAGTATGCTGTCCAGTTCTGGGCACCGGTTCTCAGGAAGGATGTGCTGGAACTGGAGAGAGTCCAGAGAAGAGCAACACAGCTAATAAAGGGACTAGAGGGACTTCAACTATGGGGAAAGTGTAGAAGCATTGAACTTATTCTCTTTGGAGACGCTTGAGAGGGGATATGATATCAATGTACAAATACTGTACTGGTGACCCTAGCATAGGGAACAAATTTTCAGTGAAAGGGAATTTAAAAAGACACGTGGCCATTCACTAAAATTAGAAGAGAAGCGTTTAACCTTAAACTGCGTAAAGGGTTCTTTAATGTCAGAGCAGTAAGGATGTGGAATTCTCTTCCACAAGCAGTGGTATCAGCAGGGAGCGGTGAGAGTTTAAAAAAACTATTAGATGGGCACCCTTATGACCACAACATACAGGGGAATACAATGTACTGTTGACATAAACACACACACACATCATAGGTTGAACTGGATAGACTGGTGTCTTTTTTATACCTCACCAACTATGTAACTATTTTTCAGATACGAGCCATGCTGCAAAGTGTTTAAGGCTCGGTTCACATATATGCGATGCGGGAAGGCTGCGAATTCGCAGCCTTTTCCCGCATCGCACACGCACCCCCGGCAGTTCACACTGCCGTATGCGATACGCTGGGGGTGTCAATGTAATCTTAACGACACCCCCAGTTTGATCGCATATCGCAGTGCGATCGTGCAGTTCGCACAGGATGGGATCGCACAAGTGTGAACCGCTGTGCAATCCGATCCTGATGCGGCTGCAAAAATGCCTCCTGTGCGTGTTTGCACCGGGTGCGATGCGAATTTAGCCATACAAACTGTATGGCTAAACTCGCACTGCACAGCTGATCGCATGTAATGTCGGAGCAGTGCGCTCCGACATTACATGCGAACCCGGCACTCGCATCAGTGTGAACCGGGTCTAAGGCCTGCAGACTTTTTATGTTATTCACTCCATTGTGTTAAATCAACTGACCAATCAAACCACTGCTTTCAGAATAACATTTCCCTTTAAGTATTGCCATGTCAGCAGAGGGCGCTGTAGTTCACAGATGTTGTTACATTGTATTGGAATGTCTTACTGTGTTTACACCCTTGTTCTCGCCATGCTGTCTGGTTCTGTTCAATGTTTTTGGGAGTAGCTTTTATCTGCTCACAGCTACAGCCTCAATATAAAACATAGGATTTTACCCACACTCACTTATGGTATTACAGCTCTGCTAAAGCGGGGCCCCGATCCACCCTTGCGGCCAAAAATCGGAAAACCAACACAAGGGCGCACCGGCCTAGTGCATTACCCTCCACAAAGGTTTTATTTAATAAGTTCTTGGTACAAGCATATCAAATGGATATATTGCCATCAGCTTCAGAACTGAAGGGTGTATCGTCCTCCGAAGCTTAACCACTTACCGCAAAGTGACGTAGGACTACGTTGGCAAATTTGCGGTGTTATACCGGGATGATGTCTCTAGCTAGAGGCACCATCCCGGTACCGTGGTTTACAGCTAACGGTCGGCTTTCCGTCAGTAACGACTGATGCGGCTCGGGAGCCGCTCGATCGGTACCCGGGTGAGCGGGAGGGGACACCCCCCCCCTCCCGCCGCCTTCCGTGACTTTGCTTGGGGCTCCCGTCCCACCGGGAGCCCCCGAGCACCCAGCCGGCGCGTCCAACGGCTGGATGGAGTCCCGATCAAAGCCGGAAACGGCTTCGATCGGGTCTACGATGACGTAAACCGGAGGCAGCTGCTGCAAAAGGCTGCAAATTTAAAAAACGGCTGTATGCAAAAACGCAGTTTTTGGCGTTTTGCATACATGGAAGTGTAGTGGAGGGGTTTGGGGTCTTTTAGACCCTCGATCCCTCCATAAAGAGTACCTGTCACTGCATATTGCTGTCACAAGGGATGTTTACATTGCTTGTGACAGCAATAAAAGTGATTAGTTTTTTTTTTTTTAAAACCTGTAATAAAGTTAAAAAATAAATAAATAAATAGGAAAAAAAAAAATTTAAGCCGCCCCCGTCACCGTTAGCTCGCACACAGAAAAAAACGTATACGGAAGTCGAGCCGCGAATGAAAACGCTGTTCAAACCACACATGTGAGGTATCGCCGCGATCGTCAGAGCGTGAGCAATGATTAAAAAAAAAGAGCTACACTCTCTAACTCTAGTAATCGTTAAAAAAATTTAAAGCGTCGCCTATTGAGATCTCTATTGACCGTGGTTTGTCGCCATCCCATGGGTGTGTGCAATTTTAAACCGTAACATGTTGGGTATCTATTTACTCGGCGTGACATCATCTTTCACAATATACAAAAAAAATGGGCTAACTTTACTGTTTAGTATTTTTTAAATGCAGTGAAATGTGATTTTTCAAATTTTTCCAAAAAAATGGCGTTTCAAAGACTGCTGCGCAAATACCGCGTGACAAAAAATATTGCAATGACCGACATTTAATTCTCCAGAGTTTTGCTAAAAAAAATATATATAATGTTTGGGGGTTCTAAGTAGTTTTCTAGGAAAAAATACTGGTTTTAACTTGTAAACAAAAAGTGTCCAAAATAGGGCTGGGGCTTAAGTAGTTAAAGGCTTACGCGTTTCGAGGCTTAGCCTCTTCCTCAGAGCCTATGGACCATGTCTAAGCCCTTGCTTCATATACTTGACAATGACCTCTTGAACCAGGTGCAATTAGACCTAGACCCCCCCCCCACAAGGGCTTGTACATGGTGTGCCCTTAAAAGTTGCGCTATTTTGCCAGCTGCTTGGAGGAAGAGAGCGCTAAGTTCCCATCCACATGTCTCTATCTCCTTATTCTTTCATTTCCTCCCAATATCTTTGAACTGTCATGAAAACTTAGTAGCATGTTATTTCCCAGTTTCTCTCCTCGCAGCGTCTGCCTGCCCCGTCCTCTCTCTCATTACTCTGTACCGTACTCCTTGTTCCAGACAGCAGCTGCATACAAATCTGTGTTCCTCTATTATACCGGAGACAAAACAACAAAATAACAGCATGGAAGCCAGCCGGAAGCGCGGCGTTGTATTGTGTGCGCCGTGCGGCGGCGGCCATACTTGTGCAGCTTGTGTGCTCACAGCCGAGCAGATGTTTGTTTTTACCGCTTCACCGGTTATAGAGAGATCTCAGATCTTTCTAAGAGTCTGCCGCTGGTTTCCTGGAAGCAGCAGGACAGAAATGTAGCCAACTGTTCTCTTCTACAAAGCTGAACTCCGGGAACATACAAAAGACACAAATGAATGTAACTTTATAATGATTAATACATTATTACATGCATTTTTTTTTTTTAAAGACACGCAGTGAAAGTACAGTAAAACCTTGGACTGAGAGTAACTTGGTTTGAGAGCGTTTTGCACCACAAGCAAAAATTTTATTTTTATAAATTTTGACTTGATAAACAAGCGATGTCTTGACATACAAGTAGCGTTATATCACAACTGAGTATAAAAGAGAGGAGAGACGCCTCGAAGTTTAGCAAAAAAACATTTAACCCACTTGCTTACTGGCAGGGCCGGTGCTAGACTATTTTGCACCCTAGGCAGGACCAGCCACTTGCACCCCCCCAACAAAAAAAAAAACTGTACACACTGCCTCCCCCCCCGTCCTGCACACACTCCCCCCTTTAACGCTACACCCCCCTTCCTGCACACTGCCCCTTCTTTAACGCTACATCCCCTTCCTGCACACACTGCCTCCCTTTAACCCTAAACCCCCCTTCCTATACACACTTCCCCCATTTAACCCCACACCCCCCTTCCTGTACACACTGCCCCTTCTTTAACGCTACACCCCCCTTTCTGCACACACTGCCTCCTTTTAACCCTAAACCCCCCTTTCTATACACACTTCCCCCATTTAACCCCACACCCCCCTTCCTGTGAACACTGCCTCCCTCTCTAGAGGTGATATCAACCGGGGATGAGGAGGTGACAGAAGAGGAATGTGGCACTGGTCATGGCTACACCCTAGGTGGCAGTGCGCCCTAGGCGCCTGCCTAGTTCGCCTAGTGGTTGCACCGGCACTGCTTACTGGGCACCTAAACCCCCGTTCCTGCCCAGGCCAATTTTCAGCTTTCAGCACTGTCACACTTTGAATGATGATTGCGCGGTCATGCAACACTGTACCTATATGACATTTTTTTTTAAAAAAATTCACACAAATAGAGCGTTCTTTTGGTGGTATTTAATCACCTCTGGGTTTTTTATTTTTTTGCTAAACAAACAAAAAAAGATCAAAATTTTTGAAGAAAAAAAAACACTTTCACCGCCACTGATGGGCACTGATGAGGGGGCACTGGTGGGAACTGATGAGGCTGCACTGATAGGAAGCACTGATAGGTGGCACTGATGGGCACTAATAGGCACTGGTAGGTGACCCTGATAGGCAGCACTGATTGGTGGCACTGATTGGCAGCACTGATGGGCACTGATTGGCAGCACTGATGGGCACTGATAGGTGGCACTGGTGGGAACTGGTAGGTGGCACTGGTGGGCACTGCTGAATAACACTGGTAGGTGGCAATGGTGGGCACTGGTTAGCAGCAGTGGGTCTGGAGTGCGCGGGACCGATGTTCTTTTTACTCCAGACAGAAATCGTTTTTTTTTTTTTTTTTACTCCTGTAGCAGGTTTTCCAGGCACTGGGCCTGATGTGGGACTGTCATTGTTACTGGTTACCTCTCCAGCCCATGTGAGCTGCGACCCTGGGTGTGATAACTGAGACATGGACGACTCCGGTATCTTGGTTTTGTGTTTTTTATTGTGTTTAAGGGATGGGAGAAGGGAATGAGTGGGATACTCCTTTTTGGCTTAACTAAATTCAATTGGGACTTAATCCAGAAAAATGCCAGTTGGCGCTTCCTTGACGACAGCCGACGACAGCCAACGCTCTCTGACACTGAGAACACACTGTAGCTTGATTGAAGTGCTGAATCCTCGACTATAAGTCCAGAAGACCCAGGACTGTGAATTGTAGAACTACTGACACTGCTGTATGGCAATTGGCAAAGTCACTGAGTACTCCCCTCCCGCCTTGCACTGGCTTGACGTAGTACGTTGTAGATTTCTGTAAAGCTGCAACTCTCAACTGACACACTCTGTACAATTCAGGGCCCAACTGCAGGTGCCCCCTTTAACTCTTCGGGGTTCACTGACTATGCATCCTCCTCTGTAACTTCAGGGTCCTCAACCTAGGTACCCCCTTTACCGCTAGCTGACACTGGATCCCAGAACCTCTTCCGGAGTGATCCCCTCTGACTCTAGGCAGACCCCCGGGGGCAATCCTCAGTTCTCAGGACCTGTGTAGGCTGTACATTCTCTTGAGGATACACACTACCATCCCCTTTACTGACACCTGTCCACTGACTCTTCTACCTACAGGGGTGGCCCTCCTCAGGTCAGGCCCTTTGACACAGATCTGTACTCACTGTACTGCAGAATCAGATCCTCCAGTGTCTCCCCTTTCATTCAGCTTCACAGTACCTCCAGGTTCAGTTCCTCTCTAGCTCTTTTTAGTCCCTCAGTTTAACTACCTGAGGCTGCATAGCACCTCTACAGAGGAGGAGGCAGCCACCCCCTCCCTCCGGGACTCCGCTATCCAGCTGAAAGACCCTGAGCACATGTGCTCCTGGCATTTATGCAGTATCCCAGCATGCACAGAGGCACTTTCCACTTTCCTCCCTATTGGACCAGTGTAAAACACTCTGCAGACAGACTGAGCTACACCTGAGCGCAATGAGCAGACCTCACTAGCAGATCCTGCTCTCTAATAGGCAGATATACAATATAGATTTACCTGCAATCCCTCTGGCATCAGCCTCAGCAGCACAAGGAGCCAATCAGCTCATGCGCTAAAAAAAAAAAAAAGCATTCTGATAGGAGGAGAGAGCAGAGATGAGCTTATCACAGTGCTGCTTCTTTTACTGTCCATTCGCAGACAGTGGTTTTAACATCCTATATTAAAATGCTACATTAAAGAGAAGTATGAGCTTTGCAAAAAAAAAAAACATTATACTCTCCTAAGTTGATGCACCATCAATGTGATGCTGCATCTGTCCCCTGCTGGCTCTGCAATGAGAAGTGAGTGATCAAACACAGCTGATCGCTCAGTTCTCTTCCTCCGCTCTGAGCAGAGTGTCGGCTGTGGAGGGGGCGGGAGGGGCTGGCTCAGGCTCTCCACGGATCGCTAAGTGGCTGAGCCAAGTGCCAGTCCAGGGTTCTGGGTGGAACCCGACCTCCCCCAGCCTGGACCGGCTCTGTGACGTCAGGCAACTGGGGGCTTTAGCCTGCTGATGGCTGAACACGGGTCACAGAAGTGCGGAAACAAACTGAACGCCTGTGATCCATAGAGTATGTTTGTTCAAAAAAGCTTTGGCTATACTTCTTCATTCTAATTTCTAAGCACCGACAGTACGCAAGTATGCGACCTCTCGGCTGGTGGGCCTTGGCGTTGAGTGACCGCATATTTTCATACCAATTACCCAACACAGCTGTGCCAAGAGCCAACACCCTGTGCGCTCCTGGCACAGTTACAGGAAAGCTCTCGATCGCTTCTTTTGTTCGCCGTAACAGCCAATCTCGGCGGTCACATGATCTTAAACCCCATGCCGCCTCCTGGCATCTGGAACCTCTTAAAGGGCTGGGAGGTGCAGGCGCAAAGGGTTTAAAGTTCATGATTTAGTATATGGTATACTACAGTGGTGGCTGGTGCTCAAAATTTTTGGGGGAGCGCAAACAGAAAAATGTAATAGGCATTGCTTTGCGGCAAAAAACGCTGTAATAAATTGCATGACTTTGAGGTCACAAAAGTGTGAAAGGGGCCTTCAGTAATAAAGGTATAGTGTGCCCCCTTTCAATGCAGAGAGACCAGCATGCCCCCTTTCAATGCAGAGAGACCAGTGTGCTCCCTTTCAATGCAGAGTGACCAGCGTGCCCCCTGTCAATGCAGAGTGACCAGCATGCCCCCTTTCAATGCAGAGAGACCAGCGTGCCCCCTTTCAAAGCAGAGAGACCAGCGTGCCCCCTTTCAATGCAGATTTACCAGCGTGCCCCCTTTCAATGCAGAGAGACTAGCGTGCCCCCTTTCAATGCAGAGTGACCATCGTGCCCCCTTTCAATGTAGAGTGACCAGCGTGCCCCCTTTCAATGCAGAGTGACCAGCGTGCCCCCTTTCAATGCAGTGAGACCAGTGTGCCCCCTTTCAATGCAGAGAGACCAGCGTGCCCCCATTCAATGCAGAGTGACCAGCGTGCCCCCATCAATGCAGTGACCAGTGTGCCCCCATCAATGCAGTGACCAGCATGCCCCCTTTCAATGCAGTGACCAGCTTGCCCCTTTCAATGCAGTGACCAGCGTGCCCCCTTTCAATGCAGTGACCAGCTTGCCCCTTTCAATGCAGTGACCAGCGTGCCCCCTTTCAATGCAGTGACCAGCGTGCCCCCATCAATGCAGTGACCAGCGTGTCCCCATCAATGCAGTGACCAGTGTGCCCCCTTTCAATTCAGTGACCAGCGTGCCCCCATCAATGCAGTGACCAGCATGCCCCCTTTCAATGCAGTGACCAGCTTGCCCCCTTTCAATGCAGTGACCAGCGTGCCCCCTTTCAATGCAGTGACCAGCGTGCCCTCATCAATGCAGTGACCAGCGTGTCCCCATCAATGCAGTGACCAGTGTGCCCCCTTTCAATTCAGTGACCAGCGTGCCCCCTTTCAATGCAGTGACCAGCATGCCCCCATCAATGCAGTGACCAGCGTGCCATGCCCCCTTCAATGCAGAGAGACTTACCTGCAGCGGCGGCTTCTCCTCAGTCCCCCGCCTCTCCTTGAGTCCTCCCGCGTTTGCCTTTCGGCCAATCAGGAAGCGGGTATCTGACCCGCTTCCTGATTGGCCAGGAGGAGGATCTGTGTGACAATAGCGAATTTTCATTCGCTATTGTCACACAATGGGTGGGCTCGGGCGCACTGCTCTGCGCCCCCGGTCCACCCTTTTCTGAAGCCTATTAGAGCCTCTGGCTCTAATCAGGTGATTGAAAAAAAAACTCCATTGAACTCCATGCGTCCGGCGCCCCGCATGTAGATTAGGGGGCCGGAGGCATGGATAGGGGGGGCGGCGCCCCTGCGCCCCCAACGCACCAGCCGCCACTGGTATACTAGAAAGCTACTCCGTATAGCCAAAGGTGTGTAGACACTTGACCATCACACCTCTATGAACTTGTTGAATCCCATTCTAAAATTACAGGATATGGATTTGGCTCCCCCACTGTGGCTATAACATCTCTGGGAAGGCTCATTACAAGATTTTAGATTAAGGAAAATGTTCAGAAGAACATTTGGGAGGTCAGGTTGTTGGTATGTTGGATGAGAAGACCTGGCTCACAATCCAGTTCAGCTAAAAGGTGTTCAATGGGATTGAGGTCAGAGTCATTGTAAGCTTTTCTATCATTTATACCTTAATAGATTGTAAGCTCTTCTACCTTCTACTGTATATCCTCCCTTACCTTAATAAGCTCTTCCGCCTTCCAAATCCTTCCTTATATCCTTCTAGATTGTCAGTTCTTCCATCTTCTTTATCCTCCATTATACCCTAATAGATTGTTACCTTCTCAACCTTCCTCCCATCCCAGTAGATTGTAAATTCTTCTACCTGTATTATCCCTTTCACTCTTATAGATTGTAAGCTCTTTTGGAATCCTCCCTTATATGTTAATACAATGTGATTGCTTCCATCTCCTGTATCCTCCCCTATACACTAACACTAAAATGTGTTTCTCAACCTTTTTCCAATCAGGGCACCTTTGAAAAGTATTTTCAGTCTCGAGGCGCCCCAAACTTGCACTTCTTCCCAACACACAGCCAAACACGCTGCTCTTTAGCAGAAACACAGGGGTGTCATTAATCCCCAATGGTACCCCCATGCATTGGTAAACGCAGTGCATTTGTGGTGTAATGCGATTTTAAAAAAAAATGGGTCAGGGAGTTATTTCCCTGTTTTTCTGCAGGTAGGAAGCCCATTGAAATAAATGGACTGTCCTACATGCAGCAGGAAAGATGTGAACCTTTACTTTGGGTGTTCATCTCTACGTCCCAAACCCCCCTCTCTGTTCACGTTTGTACCCTGAACCCCTCCTGTCTGCTCACCTCCACAAACCCTTCTCTGCTCTCCTCCATACCTCAACCCTCTCCCCCCCGCTCATCGCCATACCCCAAACCCCCTCTGTACCCTGAACCCCTCCTGTCTGCTCACCTCCACAAACCCTTCTCTGCTCTCCTCCATACCTCAACCCTCTCCCCCCCGCTCATCGCCATACCCCAAACCCCCTCTGTACCCTGAACCCCTCCTGTCTGCTCACCTCCACAAACCCTTCTCTGCTCACCTCCATACCTCAACCCCCCCCCCCCCCCCGCTCACCTCCATACCCCAAACCCCCTCTCTGCTCACCTCTGTACCCTGAACCCCTCCTGTCTGCTCACCTCCACAAACCCTTCTCTGCTCACCTGCATACCTCAACTCCCCCCCCCCCTGCTCACCTCCATACCTCCATACCCCGAACCCCCTCCCTGCTCACCTCTGAACCCCTCCTGTCTGCTCACCTCCACGAACCCTTCTCTGCTCACCTCCATACCTCAACTCTCCCCCCCCCCCCCTCTGCTCACATCCATACCCAAAACCCCCCTCTCTGCTCACCTCTGTACCCCGAACCCCTCCTGTCTGCTCGCCTCCACGAACCCTTCTCTGCTCACCTCCATACCTCAACTCTCCCCCCCCTCTCTGCTCACATCCATACCCAAAACCCCCCTCTCTGCTCACCTCTGTACCCCGAACCCCTCCTGTCTGCTCGCCTCCACGAACCCTTCTCTGCTCACCTCCATACCTCAACTCTCCCCCCCCCCTCTGCTCACATCCATACCCAAAACCCCCCTCTCTGCTCACCTCTGTACCCCGAACCCCTCCTGTCTGCTCGCCTCCACGAACCCTTCTCTGCTCACCTCCATACCTCAACTCTCCCCCCCCTCTCTGCTCACATCCATACCCAAAACCCCCCTCTCTGCTCACCTCTGTACCCCGAACCCCTCCTGTCTGCTCGCCTCCACGAACCCTTCTCTGCTCACCTCCATACCTCAACTCTCCCCCCCCCCCCCTCTGCTCACCTCCATAGCCAAAACCCCCCTCTCTGCTCACCTCTGTACCCTGAACCTCTCCTGTCTGCTCACCTCCACGAACCCTTCTCTGCTCACCTCCATACCTCAACTCCCCCCCCCCACCTCCATACCCCAAATCCCCCTCTCTGCTCACCTCTGTACCCTAAACCCTCCTATGTGCACCTCTGTACACTAAAATCAAAAAACAAACACAAGGGCGCACCGGCCTAGTGCATTATCCTCTATAAAGGTTTTATTGAATAAAAGGTATAAAAATACTCACAAACAGAGTCTTGGTAAATACATATCAAATGGATACAATTCCGTCCACATTATAACCACAAGGTATAGCGTCCTCTGAAGCTAGGCTTACGTGTTTCGAGGCTTCGTCTCTTCCTCAGAGCCTCTAGATCTAGAGGATAATGCGCTAGGCCGGTGCAAACTTGTGTTTGTTTTTTGATTTTAGTGGTCTCAGACTACCCTGGTCTTGAAAAGGGGCTGCAAGGCCGAAGTATCCAAGCAAAGCCAAGTCTTCGGTAGCCTCTATCTACTCACCTTCATACCCCAAATGCCCCTATACTCACCTCTGTACCCCCACAGCCCCCTATGCTCACCTCTGTACCCCAAATCCCGCTCTCTGCACATCTCTGTACTGCAAACCTCCCTGTCTGCTCAACTCTGTACCCCAGACCCCCTATGTTCACCTCCATACCCCAAACCCTTCTATGCTCCCCTCCATACCCCAAACCCTCCTATGATCACCTCTATACCCGAAATCTCCCTATGCTCACCTTATAACCCAAATCCACCTATGCTCACCTCTGTACCCCCAAACCCCCCCCCCCATGCTAACCTTATACCCCAAACCCCCCTCTCTGCACACCTCTGTACCCCAAACTTCTCTGTCTGCTAACCTCTGTACTCCAATCCCCCCATGTTCACTTCTGTACTCCAAAACCCCCTCCCAGCTCACCTCTGTGCTCCAAACCCCTCTATGCTCACCTCAAAACCCCAAAGCCCACTGTCTGTTCCTCTGTACCCCAAACATCCATATGCCCCCCTCTGTACCCCAAACCCTCTTCTATGCTCACCTCTGTATCTCAAACCCCCTTCTCTGCTAACCTCTCTACCCCAAAACCCTCTCTCTGCTCAACTCTGTACCCCAAACCCCTCTCTCTGCTCACCTCTGTACTCCAAACCCCCCTAAGATTGTCTCCATACCCCAAAACCCCCTCTCTTATCACCTCGAAACCTAACCCCCCCTCTACTTACCTCCAAACCTCAAACCCCCCTGTTAGCACGCCTTTGTACCCCACTCTCTCTGCTAAAGCCAACCCCCACCCACCCTTCTGATCCCCTCTGTGCCCTGATTTCCTCTCAACCTAATCAAGGTAATTAGAAAGATCCCCAGAACTATGTTTCTGAGTAGTAAAGTACCCAGTAAGGGAATAAGACACCCCCACTGAATGGTTCTGGTTCCCCAATCCTATTTCACCACAAGGATCCCAAAGAAAGGAGGTCCGTATTGAGGGGCGTCTTACTGATCCATAATACAGGAGTAATGGGTACTTTACTACTCAGAAACATAGTTCTGGGGATCTTTCTAATTACCTTGATTCTTAAACCATAACCAAGTACAGATCAACTGGCGGCCTTTTGGCACTCTGGGTTCACACCCTGATAGGATTTTAATTCTCCACATGGTCTTTTCCAGTTTATCACACTGAGAACTCTTCCATTTTGTCTGAGATCTGGTTCTCTCAGTTGGACCATTGAAAAAAGGCAAAACCGAAACGCGTCTGGTCCCCTCCAGTTATCTCAGACAGTTCTCCTTACCAGAGACGTATCTATGACCATGTTTTTTTCATGTATTTTAGATTTTCATGTGGTTTTTTCATTATGTACCATCATTTATTTTGTACAAATCACCCACTAAATCATTGAATAAAAACTTGTTACTTTATCTACTCAAGTCCTGGTTTCTGCCTCTAAAATCCCACCCACAGGGGAGCTCTTTTGCTCTACATTCTGTTATAAGTATGATGCTGTGAATGGATAAATTGTGCACCAAGTAAATAGAAATTCAAAAAACGAACAGAAAAAGATATGGGACCTTCCAGATGCTACTCACTTTTATAGAAAAGACGAGTAAACAGTTATTTTAAAAAAATCAATCAATTTATTGTACAAAATCATTACAATGCACTGTTGTTGTGCAATATATATTTACAATCACATACAGGCAGTCCCCGAGTTACACACAAGATAGGGACTGTAGGTTTGTTCTTAAGTCGAATTTGTTTGTAAGTCGGAACAGGTACATTTTTAAAGTTTTAGCTTCAGCCAAAAGAATAATTTTTACGTTTTTTGGATAGCATAGGGAAGGGTTAACACCCCCTGTACCATTTGTTTTGCTGTCTGTACCCCTGTTCAGAAGATTTCACCTCACTTTCTGTCCCTATGACAACTGGATTTTGAAAATTTTGGGTTGTTGTGGAGACAAAGATTGGTGATAAAGCTTCAGTGGAGACACCTTTTTCACATGAGAACTCTTACAGGAGTGAATTTCCCTTCCTATGGAGAGATATTTCCTCAATTCCTGTTATCTCCCTCCATTTGTAAGTAGCAGTCGTTTGTAATACGGATGTTTGTAACCCGAGGACCGCCTGTATACAATATGTAAAGAAACTTCCCTACATGTAACCTGCCAATGCAATCACCCGAAACATAGTAGGTACATACATATTCGCCAGCACACCATGGATCTTGCACATGCCTGACGAAGGGGTCCTGCGTGGCTCCAAAATGTTGCACTGTTTTTTTTTTTATGTGATCTTTTTTTGCAATAAAGCTTTTGGACTGCTTTTGCAAGATCCATGGTGTGCTGGTGAATATGTATGTACCTGTGATAGATCCAGTATCCAGCTGGTGATCGCTTCAGCGCCCAATATATATGTGCCTATATACCAGGAAGGTGTGCGATGGGAATATGAACTTTACCAAAACATAGTAGAGCGCCATAAAGGTATATCTTATATATGGCAATATCTTCCAAAATACAAATGGATCTTTGATCTGTGATCTGTGGGCACATATCTTCTCAACGTGTTTCACACAGAGGAGCCCCTTCAGGAAAGCAGAGTTTTAGCAATAAAAAAACATTCAGAATAAACCAACAACATTAAACATTATATGAAATTACACATTACTGAGGATTTCTCCAAATAACAAGTCATAGGCCATACTCTATATGTGTGGAGTGGTGTTGCACGGCAGGATTCCCTAAAGGAAATGGAGAGAATGGAAGGTAGGAAGGAGCATGCAATCATGAAAAAGCTTCTCTGTGCGAAAGCGTTGAGAAGATGATTCTAGGACAATATCCCCCTGGACAGTATCCCCCTTGGACAACATCCCCCCAGACAATATCCCCCCGGGACAACATCCCCCCGGACAATATCCTCCCTGGACGATATCCCCCTAGACCAGTGATGGCAAACCTTGGCACCCCAGATGTTTTGGAACTATATTTCCCATGATGCTCCTGCACGCTGCAGTGTAGTTGAGCATCATGGGAAATGTAGTTCCAAAACATCTGGGGTGCCAAGGTTCGCCATCACTGCCCTAGACAATATCCCCCCTCTAACCCTAACCCTAAGTCCTGGGGGATATTGCCCAGGGGATGTTGTCCCGGGGGGGGATATTATCCGGGGGGATGTTGTCCCTGGGGGATTATGTCCAGGGGGATGTTTTCTGGGGGGATATTGTCCGGGGGGATATTGTCCTGATACCTGAGAAGATAGCCGTCTACCCATCAATGATCCATTTGTATTTTGGAAGAAATTGCCATATTTAAGATATACCTTTATGGCATTTTACTATGTTTTTAGTGATGTCAGGTTACATGCAGGGTAGTTTTCTTTACATATGTGTGGTTCTATCTTCTGTATCCTTCCTTATACCCTAATAGATTGTAAGCTCTTCCATCTTCTGTATCTAGCCTGCTGCCTTGATAACCTCTTCCCTTCTACCACTCTCCTCCCTGATACCCTAATAGATTGTAAGCTCTTCCACCTTGTAAAACCTCCCTTATACCCTAAAAGATTTCTAAGCTCTTCTACTTTTGGTATCTTCCCTTATACCCCAAGAGATTGTAAGCTCCACAACCTTTTGAACCCTACTTTAAGACCTTAAGGGCCCCTTCACACGAGCGCTCCGTATGTCCGCAAATCATCCTATTTTTTTGCGGATGATTTACGGACATAATGTAAGTCAATGGCATTGCGGATGTCAGCGGAATACCATCCGCTGACATCCGATTTTCTTCCTTTCAGTTCTGTTCCGTTTTTTGGAACGGAACAGAACCCTATTTTTCCTCCGTTCAAAAAACGGAAAGGAAGCAAAATCGGATGTCAGCGGTGTCATCCGCTGACATCCGCAATGTCCATAGACTTACATTATGTCCGTATATCATCCGCAAACGGATGGGATGACATGCGGACATACGGAGCGGATGACACAAGTGTCATCCGCTCCGTGAAAAAAAAAAAAAGTCCGCAGCGGAGCAGAAAACCGGAGCGGCCGTGTGAAAGAGGCCTAAGCCTGATCAATTTATTTTTTACCATGAAGGACCTCATGAAATAATTTTTGGGTCTTAGGGAACCTTAGGTAGAAAATTATTTCGGCAGCTTACAGAACATTAGCATTAGTAATAGATGTGCAAATTGCAGTTTCCCTTTACATTGGTGGTCAGTGGGAGAGGTCCCCAACCTCCACATTTTATATGTACAGATCATAAAAAAAGAAAGCAATGTACTGTTTATAAAAATTGGGATTTTATTGTCAAAGACAAACATTTCCAGGGTTGGATCTCCAGGACCAGGTGTTGTCCCTGTGGATTGCTGGTGCCTTTATAATGATAAGTGATTGGTTATTATAGGCTTGCCCATTATGATGGCATAGTGCGGTGCCATTTTGAATCTGCTCAGTTATATAATGTGCTGTGTGTTTGATGTATTATATAGTGTCTACTATTGACAGGATGCTGCTGCGATGTGACACTGGCGGAGGATGCTGGCTGCACTTATTCCGAGCGCTCGCTTCGTGTCCTCAAATCACCCCAAGGATGCAGCAGAACACGATTAGTATTCAGGGAACGAGACAGAGCCGAATTCAGAAAATTAGGTCCATGCTGATTCCCTTGAAGTGTATAATTTGTTCTGACGGGCTGAAGGGGATTATCAGTGGATAGAAGAAACCTTGCCAAAGATTGGTCCTCTAAATAGTGCTACAAGACAACTGGCTCATAAATTATCATCTCAAATCCCCTGATCCTTCACAAACCCTCTTATATTGAGGGTAACCCCCATATTTCAATGTTTATTCCCAATGCAGAAGAAAATTCTCAATTTAAAGATTTAGTTCAACCAAAACTGATGTTATGAAGGAATTCCTTGGTTAGATCTCAGCACTGAATTTCCCTGGTCGCCATACCTGCGCTGCCTATTATGAGGGGCTTCCACCACCCCTGTGCTGAGTTTCCTTGGTCTTTACACCCTCTGTGCCCATTATGAGGGGCTTCCACCATCCCTGTGCTGAGTTTCCTTGGTCTTTACACCCTCTGTGCCCATTATGAGGGTCTCCTATCATCCCTGAGCTGAGTTCCCGGGTCTGTACACCTCCTGTGCACATTATGAAAGGCTCTCACTATCTCGGAGCTAAGATTTGGGTCTGCATACAGTAGCTGCTGTGCCCATTATGAGGGGTTTCCACCATCCCTGAGCTGAGTTCCAGGTCTGCATACCCGCTGTGCCCATTATGAGTGATTCCCACCATCTTTGCACTAGATTCCCTGGTATGCATGCCTGCTGTGCCTATTATGAGGGGCTTCCACCATCCCTGTGCTAGGTCCCCAGGTCTATACACTTGCTGTGCCCATTATGAGGGGTTCCCACCATCCCTGTGCTGCATTCTCAGATCTTCACACCTGCTGTGCCCATTGGGAAGGGCTCCCACCATTCATGAGCTGAGTTCAGGGTCTGCATCCCTGCTGTTCCCATTATGAGGGATTCCCATCATCCCTACTCTGCGTTCCTAAGTCTGCACATCTTTTGTGCTCATTATGAGGGGTTCCCACTAATCCTTGCGCTGGGGTTTATGTCTGTTCACCTGCTGTGCCAATTATGAGGGGTTCCCACTAATCTTTGAGCTGAGGTCCATGTCTGTACATCTGTTGTGCCCATTATGAGGGTTTCCCACCTTCTCTACTGGATTGTTATTTATTTTAAACTATGGAGAATGTACACAACCAGGGCTGCTGTTAGAAATCGGCCCCGTACAGACTACCTGGCAGGGCCCCCCCAAGAAAAAATTAAAGATATATTTAGCTAAAATTACAACAAAATCACTATTATCAGACACAAATAAAACATAACTCACATAATTCCTGCTAAATATAAAAAAATAACTATGTTGAATAGAAAAGAAGATGAGATGAGAAAAATATACAGGCTGGGCAGTTGGAGCTCAGTGATCAGAGAGACAGAGAGAGAGAAACAAAGTTACAAATAAACTCCTGAGCAGAGATAAGTGCTGGGAGGGGGACCCACACAGGGAGGGGGATTAGTGAGGGACAACTGTCTCTTTCTCAGCAGATAAAAGCTGATAGCAGGGAGAGGAACAGATCAGATTCAGGTGCTGGAGGAAGATTTCTGTATTTGTTGTCCATCACTAATCCCCCTCTCTGTGTGGGCCCCCCTGTGTGCTCGGGGCCCCCTACAAGAGGGCTGGTGGTCCCCCCCCTATCAGAGGCCCTGTACACAACAGTGGGCAGCGGCATCCGAATCAGAGTGTCAACACACAAAAATGAGCTGGATTACGAAAAACTCCTAGGTGGAGAGGAACAAAGTTATGCCAAGGAGGTCTCACTGTTGGAATACCAAAGTCATAAAAAACCCAGGGGTTGACCTCTGTGATGATTACATTCTCAGCCTCACCCTGTGCAAAGATTTTTCAGCTCCCAGGACAACAATCTTAGTGCCAGCAGACTGAGTGATTGTCAGTGGACAGGTTAATTGAGCAGTTACCCCTTCACACATAGCTGCCACTGCGTGTTTAACAGGAAAATGCACTGTTCACAGCATCCACTGTTACAATTCTGTAAAAAATTAAAAAATTCTGTAAAAAATTTCAGGATCGCTCAGTGCCATGCCCAGATAGGAATGTAACAGAGATTTATTTTCACCGAATACAGCAGTTCTTTATTTTTTCTAGTTAGGGCATTGCATAATTCAGCCTTACAGGGGGGCCTTATAGGATTATAAGCGGATAGAAAAAATACTGTCGCCAAAAAGTGGTTCTCCGAGTAGTGCTAAAAGACAACAGCCTCATAAGTTATCATCACAGTCTTCCAACCCTTCATAGACCCTCTTAACCACTTTACCACCGGAGGATTTTGCTGTCTTACGTCCAGGCCACTTTTTGCGATTCTGCACTGTGCGAATTTAACTGACAATTGCGTGGTCATGCAACGCCGTGCCAAAACTAAATTTACGTCCTTTTTTCCCCACAAACAGAGCTTTCTTTTGGTGGTATTTGATCACCTCTGCGATTTTTATTTTTTGCAATATTAATTTAAAAAATGCGAAAATTTTGAAAAAATAACAATATTTTTCTACTTTGACATTTAAAAAATATCCAATATATTCAATTTTTGTCATATATTTAGGCCAAAATGTATTTAGCTACATGTCTTTGACAAAAAAATTCTCAATGAGCGTATTTTTAACCGCTTTAAGACCGGAAGATTTTACCCCATTCCTGACCAGGCCATGTTTTGTGATTCGGCACTGCGTTACTTTAATGGACAATTGCTCGGTCGTGCAATGCTGTACCCAAATTAAATTTATGTCCTTTTTTTCCCCACAAATAGAGCTTTCTTTTGGTGGTATTTGATCACCTGTGCGATTTTTAATTTTTTTAAAAAAGAGCGACAATTTTGAAAAGAAAAAAAAAAACAATATTTTTTACATTCTGATATATAACATTCCCAAAAAAAATATTTATAAATCAAATTTTTTTAACATTTTAGGCCAATTTGTTTTCTGCTACATATTTTTGGTAAAAAAAAATCACAATAAGAGTATTTTGATTGATTTGCGCAAAAGTTATTGCGTTTACTAACTACCGGAAAGATAATTTTTATTGTTTTTTTTTTTTTACTAGTAATGGCAGAGATCTGCGATTTTTTTTGCGGGACTGCGACATTGCGGCGGACAGATCGGACCCCTAACTGACATTTTTGACACTTTTGGGGGTACCAGTGACATTACTACAGTAATCAGTGCTATAAACATGCATTGTTACTGTAATAATGACACTGGCAGGGAAGGGGTTAACTTTATTGGTGATCAAGGGGTTAAATGTATGCCTCATGCTTACTAACGTGTGTGTGGGGGGGGGAGGGGATTGTGTGACACAGACACAGATCGCAGGTTCAGCTATGCTGAATCCTGTAATCTCTCCCTGTCTGTCACATAGGAGATCCGCCCGCTTTGTTTACACAAGTGGGTGGATTTCCTCACTCGATCCCCGGCGATCGGGGAAGAGCAGCAGTGATCACCGTCTCTCCTCCCCTGGCCCGACTCCCGCTGTGTCAGAATACAGTGGGAGCGAGCCTCCGGCGGCGCGCGCGCGCCGCCGAGAGAGGGGAATGTCTGGTGACGTAGGTCTACATCGCCAGACGATAACGAGCCACTGTGCCGCAGTAGAGGCACAGTGAGCAGTGCTAAAGTGGTTAAAAATGTTGGCTTTGAAGCCCTTCTCTGGGATAAATTTCACCCATGTGACACTACAGGCCCAAACTTTCTCCCCTGTTCACTTCCGGCTTTTTTTTCCCTTTTGGGTTGTCCGCGTAACCTCCTACGTGACGTGGACACTAGTATTGGATAGCCGCCGGCATAGAGAGAAGAAGACTGAGGTCATCACAGTGGTGACAGTGGTCTAGTGGGTATTGAATAGTGGACTTATGTGAGTATTGCTGGCTTCACAAGATAAGAGGGGAAAAAAGGATTGTCAGGATGGGTTGGAGAGGGGTGGAAGGTAGGGTTGGTAAAACGTTTTATCCTGAAGTGGGGATTTAATGAATTTTAAATTTTATCTTAACCACTTGCTGAACGCCCTTTAGCAGTTTTACTGCTACAAGACAGCTGCTGTGCACAGGATCACGTATATATACGTAATCTGCACTTCCGGGTAGGGGGGGGCACAAATGTGCTCCACCAGTGGCTCGTTTCAGCTGTAATTATACACAGCGGGCGCTGATCAGCGGGTAGCATGGATTTGATGTCCACCAGCACCCGCTGATCATCAGCCACAGAGACAGAACTGCAATCTGCCTATGTAAACAAGGAAGATTGCTATTCTGATAGGAGGGAAGGTATGGATCCTGTGTCTCTGCAAAGCAGGGGCATGGATCAATACCTTACCCTGGTAAAAGCACCTCCCAAAGTTTAGAAAAGCACTGATCAGGCACACAGGTAATCCTTTGATCGCCCCCGATGTTAACCCCTTCCCAGTGTCATTAGTACAGTGATAGTGCATAATTTTAGCACTGATCACTGTATTAGTGTCACTTGTTCCCAAAAAAGGTCAAAACTGTCAGTTAGGCTTTCTCTTTCTTCCTCCACAAGAGTTTGTTTCCCTATTTTCCATTACCCCTTTCCTCCTCCACATTACTGATGTTACATCTGAGTCACATTTGCTCACTGTATAGTGTGCTGCATTTGTTGGGTCTGTTCGGGTATATTTCTATGGTTGTGCTATATGTTGTACTTTGGGTTATCCCCACCTAGCCGCTCATACCCGTGTTCAGGAAGGTGTGGGGATGGATGGAGAACTTGAGTTCCTTTTAATGTATGATATGTACCTGCCCTGAATGTATGCGATACATAAATAATCTCATATATATATATATATATATACTGTATATATATATATTTTTATATATATATATATATATATATATATATATACACAGTATCTCACAAAAGTGAGTACACCCCTCACATTTTTTGTAAATATTTTATTCTATCTTTTCATGTGACAACACTGAAGAAATTACACTTTGCTACAATGTAAAGTAGTGAGTGCACAGCTTGTATAAGTCCCGGTTCACACTACCACGACTTGTCAGGCGACTTGATTGCCTGACAAGTCGCAGTCCATTCAGTGCTATGGAAACCGTTTTAATAGGATCGACTCAAGTCGCTCCGACTTAGAAAATAGTTCCTGTACTACTTTTGACAGAAGTCGGAGCGACTTGCATTGACTTCCATTATGTGAAGTTCGTGCAAGTTGTGCCGAAGTCGCGGTGCACGGCGACTTCACTAGTCGCCCCCGAAGTCGCGTCGCCATAGTGTGAACCGACTCTAACAGTGTAAATTTGCTGTCCCCTCAAAATAACTCAACACACAGCCATTAATGTCTAAACCGCTGGCAACAAAAGTGAGTACACCCCTAAGTGACAATGTCCAAACTGGGCCCAAAGTGTCAATATTTTGTGTTGCCACCATTATTTTCCAGCACTGCCTCAACCCTCTTGGGCATGGAGTTCACCAGAGCTTCACAGGTTGCCACAGGAGTTCTCTTCCACTCCTCCATGATGACATCACAGAGCTGGTGGATGTTAGAGACCTTGCGCTCTCCCACCTTCCGTTTGAGGATGCCCTACAGATGCTCAATAGGGTTTAGGTCTGGAGACATGCTTGGCCAGTCCATCACCTTTACCCTCAGCTTCTTTAGAAAGCCAGTGGTCATCTTGGAGGTGTGTTTGGGGTCGTTATCATGCTGGAATACTGCCCTGTAGGCTGTAGCCCAGTCTCCGAAGGGAGGGGATCATGCTCTGCTTCAGTATGTCACAGTACATGTTGGCATTCATGGTTCCCTCAATGAACTGTAGCTCCCCAGTGCCGGCAGCACTCATGCAGCCCCAGACCATGACACTCCCACCACCATGCTTGACTGTAGGCAAGACACACTTGTCTTTGTACTCCTCACCTGGTTGCCTCCACACGCTTGACACCATCTGAACCAAATAAGTTTATCTTGGTCTCATCAGATCACAGGAGATGGTTCCAGTAATCCATGTCCTTAGTCTGCTTATCTTCAGCAAACTGTTTGTGAGCTTCCTTGTGCATCATCTTTAGAAGAGGCTTCCTTCTGGGACAACAGCCATGCAGACCAATTTGATTCAGTATGCGGCGTATGGTCTGAGCACTGACAGGCTGACCCCCCACCCCTTCAACCTCTGCAGCAATGTTGGGAGCACTCATACGTCTATTTCCCAAAGACAACCTCTGGATATGACGCTGAGCATGTGCACTTAACTTCTTTGGTCGACCCTGGCGAGGCCTGTTCTGAGTGGAACCTGTACTATTAAACAGCTGCCGTGTCATTCACAAAGCACAGCATGCCTCGCGCATGCGCAGTAGGGAACCGGCTGTGAAGCTGCAACGTTTCACTGCCAGTTTCCCTTACAAGGAATGGCAGCGGCAGCACTAAAAAAGCGATTTAAAAAATCGGCTGGGGCGTCAACATCACTGGATCCCTGGACAGCTAAGTGCTCTAATATTAAAAGTCAGCAACTACAGTATTTGTAGCTGCTGACTTTTAATTTTTTAAGCTACTTTCCTATCTTAACAAAGGTTTCTTATATTGTGGGTGGTAGTAAAATAATGCATTATGGCCAATAGAAGGCGCCTAGAAGCATTTTATAACAAGAGATACAATGTAACAATTCTAGAGAACGCTAGAGGGAATTAAAAAATACACGTAACAATTTCACACACATCAAATGTATGTGCAGATTCGTTAGACAAATGCCTACATTAAGCTACTTTCTCATCTGAACAAATGTTTCTTATATGTTGGGTGGTAGTAAAATAACACATTATGGCCACTAGAAAGCGCTAAGAAGCATTTAATAACGAAAGAGATACAAAGTAACAATTCTAGAGAACACTAGAGGGAATAACATTATACACGTAACCATTTCACACACAAAGAATGTATGTGCAGATTCGTTAGACCAATGCCTATGCAATTTAAATTTTTTTTTTAAGAAATAGACCCCAAAATGTATCCAATAAGCATTTAGATTTGCTTTAGGCGTATATCTCTTAATAAAAAATTAGGATTGTTGTGATACCGTAATTATTTATTCTTTTTTTTAATTTGAGGAGATAAATTGACTGATTTCTGGAGAACTTGTTATATAGACAGGAACCACCGAGAGAGAGATTTGTAGGGAAAAAAAGGAACATCAATTTTATTTGTGTAGAGCGTTGCACATCCGCGCAATTGTCAGCTAAAGTAACTCGGTGCCGAATCCCAAAAAATGGCCTGGTCATTAAGGGGGAAATCTTCCGGTCCAGAAGTGGTTAATACTTGTGTAGCTTACATAATAGAGAGACATTTGTTCTGTATGATTAGTAATGGATCACTGTGTTTATTAATTATTGGCTAGTGAATTTAGAAGCGTGATTGAACGATTTAAAATCATCCGTTGTTCAGGCTTTTGTACAAAATGTTTCCTTTCATTTGGACCACAGGAAAACCGGAGACAGCGGCTCCCAGGAACGGACGCTAGATTTTTGCGTCGTCACGTAGACTGTCCAAATTGAACCCAACTCGCTTGCAAGTGGAAATGGAGAAGAAGACGATTTGTACGGGTCTATATTTCTTTCGTTGTATAAATAACAACTCACTTTAAACTGTCCTAAGTGATTCAAGTCACGACTTTACCAAGTCCGGGCGCCAGCGATACTTCGTAACCGGCAGGAATAAGTCTATTAATAAAACTCATAAAGTAGGAGCGTGATGCTGCAATTTAATAGATGGCAAAGTGTTCCCATCAGAATGTGCCATGGTGATATAATGGAGAGGTGAGTGCTCTTTGTGTACCCTCACCTGGTAAAAACCGCTGCAAAATGGATTGCCGCATCCCGTCAAGCGGCGGGTATAATTACTGTAGCGGCCGGTAAGGAGGCAGAACATTAGACTAATCTCTGTTGTCGTGATCTCTCGTGGTTCACGTCTATATAACAAGTTCTCCAGAAATCAGTCAATTTATCTCCTCAAATTTAAAAACAGAAAAAATAATTGCGGTAACACATGAATCGTAATTTTTTATTAAGAGATATACGCCTAAAGCAAATCTAAACGCTTATTGGATACATTTTGGGGTCTATTTCTTAAAACAAAATAAAAAAAAATTGCATAGGCATTTGTCTAACGAATCTGCACATTCATTCGTTGTGTGTGAAATTGTTACATGTATTTTGTAATTCCCTCTAGTGTTCTCTAGAATTGTTACACATTGTATCTCTTGTTATAAAATGCTTCTTAGCGCCTTCTAGTGGCCGTAATATGTTATTTTACTACCACCCACAATAAAGGGAAACCTTTGTTCAGATGAGAAAGTAGCTTAATGTAAGCATTTGTCTAACGAATATGCACATACATTCGTTGTGTGTGAAATTTTTATGTGTATTTTGTAATTCCCTCTAGTGTTCTCTAGAATTGTTACATTGTATCTCTTGTTATAAAATGCTTCTTAGCGCCTTCTAGTGGCCATAATGTGTTATTTTACTACCACCCTCAATATAAGAAACCTTTGTTCAGATGAGAAAGTAGCTTAATGTAGGCATTTGTCCAACGAATCTGCACATACATTCGTTGTGTGTGAAATGGTTACGTGTATTTTTGTAATTCCCTCTAGTGTTCTCTAGAATTGTTACATTGTATCCCTTGTTATAAAATGCTTCTTAGCGCCTTCTAGGGGCCGTAATGTGTTATTTTACTACCACCCACAATAAAGGGAAACCTTTGTTCAGATGAGAAAGTAGCTTAATGTAAGCATTTGTCTAACGAATATGCACATACATTCGTTGTGTGTGAAATTTTTATGCGTATTTTGTAATTCCCTCTAGTGTTCTCTAGAATTGTTACATTGTATCTCTTGTTATAAAATGCTTCTTAGCGCCTTCTAGTGGCCATAATGTGTTATTTTACTACCACCCTCAATATAAGAAGCCTTTGTTCAGATGAGAAAGTAGCTTAATGTAGGCATTTGTCCAACGAATCTGCACATACATTTGTTGCGTGTGAAATGGTTACGTGTATTTTTGTAATTCCCTCTAGTGTTCTCTAGAATTTTTACATTGTATCTCTTGTTATAAAATGCTTCTTAGCGCCTTCTAGTGGCCGTAATGTGTTATTTTACTACCACCCACAATAAAGGGAAACCTTTGTTCAGATGAGAAAGTAGCTTAATGTAAGCATTTGTCTAACGAATCTGCACATACATTTGCTGTGTGTGAAATTTTTACGTGTATTTTGTAATTCCCTCTAGTGTTTTCTAGAATTGTTACATTGTATCCCTTGTTATAAAATGCTTCTTAGCGCCTTCTAGTGGCCATAATGTGTTATTTTACTACCACCCTCAATATAAGAAACCTTTGTTCAGATGAGAAAGTAGCTTAATGTAGGCATTTGTCTAACGAATCTGCACATACATTCGTTGTGTGTGAAATGGTTACGTGTATTTTTGTAATTCCCTCTAGTGTTCTCTAGAATTGTTACATTGTATCCCTTGTTATAAAATGCTTCTTAGCGCCTTCTAGTGGCCATAATGCATTATCTTACTACCACCCACAATATAAGAAACCTTTGTTCAGATGAGAAAGCAGCTTAAAGCGGAGCTCATGCCCCCCCCCCCCCCAAAAAAAAATTAAAAGTCAGCAGCTACAAATACTGTAGTTGCTGACTTTTAATATTAGGGCACTTAGCTGTCCAGGGATCCAGCGATGTCGGCACCCCAGCCGATTTTTCAATTGGCTCTCAGGTGCTGCCGCTGCCATACTTTGTATGGCAAACCGGCAGTGAAGCGTTACAGCTTCACAGCCGGTTCCCTACTGCGCATGCGCGAGGCATGCTGTGCTTTGTGAATGACAATGCAGCAGTTTAATAGGCCAGGTTCCACTCAGACCAGGCCTCGCCATGGTCGACCAAAGAAGTTGAGTGCACATGCTCAGCGTCATATCCAGAGGTTGTCTTTGGGAAATAGACGTATGAGTGCTGCCAGCATTGCTGCAGAGGTTGAAGGGGTGGGGGGTCAGCCTGTCAGTGCTCAGACCATACGCCGCACACTGCATTAAATTGGTCTCCATGGCTGTCATCCCAGAAGGAAGCCTCTTCTAAAGATGATGCACAAGAAAGCCCACAAACAGTTTGCTGAAGACAAGCAGACTAAGGACATGGTCTGGGGCTGCATGAGTGCTGCCGGCACTGGGGAGCTACAGTTCATTGAGGGAACCATGAATGCCGACATGTACTGTGACATACTGAAGCAGAGCATGATCCCCTCCCTTCGTAGACTGGGCCGCAGGGCAGTATTCCAACATGATAACGACCCCAAACACCTCCAAGATGACCACTGACTTGCTAAAGAAGCTGAGGGTAAAGGTGATGGGCTGACCAAGCATGTCCCCAGTCCTAAACCCTATTGAGCATCTGTTGGGCATCCTCAAACAGAAGGTGGAAGAGCGCAAGGTCTCTAACATCCACCAGCTCTGTGATGTCTTCATGGAGGAGTGGAAGAGAACTCCAGTGGCAACCTGTGAAGCTCTGGTGATCTCCATGCCCAAGAGGGTTAAGGCAGTGCTGGAAAATAATGGTGGCCACACAAACTATTGACACTTTGGGCCCAATTTGGACATTTCCACTTAGGGGTGTACTCACTTTTGTTGCCAGCGGTTTAGACATTAATGGCTGTGTGTTGAGTTATATTGAGGGGACAGCAAATTTACACTGTTATACAAGCTGTACACTCACTACTTTACATTGTAGCAAAGTGTCATTTCTTCAGTGTTGTCACATGAAAAGATAGAATAAAATATTTACACTGGGGAGATTTCCCTTCACTTCCTGTCTCTGTGACACACAGGGCAATGGAAAACCTGACAGAGGCTCTAACCCTGCGACACCTCCATCCAGAAGCGGGGGGAGACAGGTTTTGGCTGGGGAATAGAGGATTGTAGGTTGGTATTGTATGGAGGAGGCGGCAGGGATGAATGGAATGTACGCTGTATACAGGAAGACGGGAAGATGTGTGCGGCTGGTTGTCACTCGGGAGGAGGACAGGGGGTGACGGACCAGGAAGAAGCTTGTCCTTGTGATTCAGTGTCACCCCCGCACTCACATATACAGAGGGGGGAGGGGGTGGGCACGGAGGTGGAGGAAGGGGTGCAAAGCGTGCGGAGGAAGCTGCACCGACTGGACATGTTTGGAGACAACAGGTTACCATGGCAACAGGGGGGGGGGGGCTAATACAGAGACAGCAGAGTACCATTCCTGACATTAATCCGAAAACTAGATCACATTCATTACCGAGTCAGAGTCAGTACCGGGGTCACATTCAGTACCGGGGTCACATTCATTACCGGGTCATATTCAGTACTGGGTCATATTCAGTACCAGTTCATAATCAGTACCGGGTCATATTCATTACCGGGTCATATTCAGTACTGGGTCATATTCAGTACTGGGTCATATTCAGTACTGGGTCATATTCAGTACTGGGTCATATTCATTACCGGGTCATATTCAGTACCAAAATCATATTCAGTACCGGGGTCACATTCAGTACCAGTTCATAATCAGTACCGGGTCATATTCATTACCGGGTCATATTCAGTACCGAAATCATATTCAGTACCGGGGTCACATTTAGTACCGGGTCATATTCAGTACCGGGATCACATTCAGTAACGGCCCGGGTCACATTCTGTACTGGCCCGGGTCATATTCAGTACCGGGATCACATTCAGTACCGGCTCGGGTCATATTCAGTACCGGGATCACATTCAGTACCGGCCCGGGTCACATTCAGTACTGGCCCGGGTCATATTCAGTACCGGGGTCACATTCAGTACCAGTTCATAATCAGTACCGGGTCATATTCATTACCGGGTCATATTCAGTACCGAAATCATATTCAGTACCGGGGTCACATTTAGTACCGGGTCATATTCAGTACCGGGATCACATTCAGTAACGGCCCGGGTCACATTCTGTACTGGCCCGGGTCATATTCAGTACCGGGATCACATTCAGTACCGGCTCGGGTCATATTCAGTACCGGGATCACATTCAGTACCGGCCCGGGTCACATTCAGTACTGGCCCGGGTCATATTCAGTACCGGGGTCACATTCAGTACCGGCCCGGGTCATATTCAGTACCGGGATCACATTCAGTACCGACCCGGGTAATATTCAGTACCGGGGTCACATTCAGTACCGGCCCGGGTCATATTCAGTACCGGGGTCACATTCAGTACTGGCCCAGGTCATATTCAATACTGGGTCATATTCAGTACCGGCCCGGGTCACATTCAGTACTGGGTCATATTCAGTACCGGCCCGGGTCATATTCAGTACCCGGGTCACATTCAGTACCGGCCCGGGTCATATTCAGTACCGGGATCACATTCAGTACCGACCCGGGTCATATTCAGTACCGGGGTCACATTCAGTACCGGCCCGGGTCATATTCAGTACCGGGGTCACATTCAGTACTGGCCCGGGTCATATTCAGTACTGGGTCATATTCAGTACCGGGGTCACATTCAGTACTGGCCCGGGTCATATTCAGTACTGGGTCATATTCAGTACCGGCCCGGGTCACATTCAGTACTGGGTCATATTCAGTACCGGCCCGGGTCATATTCAGTACTGGGTGATATTCAGTACCGACCCGGGTCATATTCAGTACTGGGGTCACATTGTATGATTTACAGATATTCTTGGGCTGAAAAAAAAAACTGTTTTTTATAAAAGAAGGAATAAAATGTAAATCAAAGAATACATTTCATCTGGAGATTTTTTATTTTTTATCAGATTTCAAACAACAGAGAAAGAACTTCAGTAAAACAAAGCTAAGAAATTACAAATAAACATGAACCTATTAGATTCCCCCCTTACATCAAAGCCCCCATCAGATTCCCCCTTACATCAAAGCCCTCCATCAGAAGCCCCCATTACATCAAAGCCCCCCATCAGATTCCCCCTTACATCAAAGCCCCCCATCAGAGGCCCTCCTTACATCAAAGCACCTCCTTTAGAGTTCCTCCATACATGAAAGCCCCCCCTTCAGAGTCCCCCTTACATCAAAGCCCCTCCATCAGAAGCCCCCCTTACATCAGAGGCCCCCCTTACATCAAAGAATCCCCTTTAGAGTTCCCCCATACATGAAAGCCCCCCTTCAAATTCCCCCTTACATCAAAGCCCTCCCCCATCAGAAGCCCCCCTTACATCAAAGCCCCCCATCAGAGGCCCCCCTTACATCAAAGCACCCCCTTTAGAGTTCCCCCATACATGAAAGCCCCCCCCCCTTACATCAAAGCCCCCCCATCAGAGGCCCCCTTACATCAAAGCACCCCTATCAGAGTTCCCCCATACATCAAAGCCCACCATCAGAGTCTCCCCTTACATCAAAGCCCCTCATCAAAATCCCCCCTTACATTAAAGATCTCTATCAGATTCCCCCCTTACATCAAAGCCCCCCCATCAGAGTCCCGCCTTAAATGAAAGCCCCATCAGAGTCCCTCCTTACATCAAAGCTCCCATCAGAGCCCCCCTTACATCAAAGCCCCCTATAAGAGTTCCCCCTATACATCAAAGCCCCCATCAGAGTCCCCCCTTACATCAAAGGCCACATCAGAGTTCCCCCTTACATCAAAGCTCTCATCAGAGTTCCCCTTACATCACAGCCCCCCATCAGAGTTCCCCCTTACATCAAAGTCCCATATTAGAGTTCCCCCTTACATCAAAGCCCCCATCAGATTCCCCCTTACATCAAAGCCCTCCATCAGAAGCCCATATTACATCAAAGTCCTCCCATCAGAGGCTCCCCTTACATCAAAGTCCCCCCATCAGATTCCCCCTTACATCAAAGCCCCCCATCAGAAGCCCCCCTTACATCAAAGCCCCCCATCAGAGGCCCTCCTTACATCAAAGCACCTCCTTTAGAATTCCTCCATACATGAAAGCCCCCCCTTCAGAGTCCCCCTTACATCAAAGCCCCCCCATCAGAGTCCCCCTTACATCAAAGCCCCCCATCAGAGGCCCCCCTTACATCAAAGCACCCCCTTTAGAGTTCCCCCATACATGAAAGCCCCCCCATCAGAGGCCCCCTTACATCAAAGCACCCCTATCAGAGTTCCCCCATACATCAAAGCCCACCATCAGAGTCTCCCCTTACATCAAAGCCCCTCATCAAAATCCCCCCTTACATTAAAGATCTCTATCAGATTCCCCCCTTACATCAAAGCCCCCCCATCAGAGTCCCGCCTTAAATGAAAGCCCCATCAGAGTCCCTCCTTACATCAAAGCTCCCATCAGAGCCCCCCTTACATCAAAGCCCTCTATAAGAGTTCCCCCTATACATCAAAGCCCCCTCATCAGAGTCCCCCTTACATCAAAGCCCCCATCAGAGTCCCCCCTTACATCAAAGGCCACATCAGAGTTCCCCCTTACATCAAAGCTCTCATCAGAGTTCCCCTTACATCACAGCCCCCCATCAGAGTTCCCCCTTACATCAAAGTCCCATATTAGAGTTCCCCCTTACATCAAAGTCCCCCCATCAGATTCCCCCTTACATCAAAGCCCCCCATCAGAAGCCCCCCTTACATCAAAGCCCCCCATCAGAGGCCCTCCTTACATCAAAGCACCTCCTTTAGAATTCCTCCATACATGAAAGCCCCCCCTTCAGAGTCCCCCTTACATCAAAGCCCCCCCATCAGAGTCCCCCTTACATCAAAGCCCCCCATCAGAGGCCCCCCTTACATCAAAGCACCCCCTTTAGAGTTTCCCCATACATGAAAGCCCCCCCCCCCTTACATCAAAGCCCCCCCATCAGAGGCCCCCTTACATCAAAGCACCCCTATCAGAGTTCCCCCATACATCAAAGCCCACCATCAGAGTCTCCCCTTACATCAAAGCCCCTCATCAAAATCCCCCCTTACATTAAAGATCTCTATCAGATCCCCCCCTTACATCAAAGCCCCCCATCAGAGTCCCGCCTTAAATGAAAGCCCCATCAGAGTCCCTCCTTACATCAAAGCTCCCATCAGAGCCCCCCTTATATCAAAGCCCCCTATAATTGTTCCCCCTTACATCAAAGCCCCCTCATCAGAATGCCCCTTACATCAAAGCCCCCATCAGAGTCCCCCCTTACATCAAAGGCCACATCAGAGTTCCCCCTTACATTAAAGCTCTCATCAGAGTTCCCCTTACATCACAGCCCCCCATCAGAGTTCCCCCTTACATCAAAGTCCCCTATTAGAGTTCCCCCTTACATCAAAGCCCCTCCCCATCAGAGTTCCCCTTTACATCAAAGCCCCCCATCACAGTCCCTTCTTAGATCAAAGCCCCCCATCAGAGTCTCCCCTTACAACAAGGCCCCCATCAGAGTCCCCCTCTTACATCAAAGCCCCCATCAGAGTCCCCCCTTACATCAAAACCCCCCCCATTAGAGTCCCCCTTTACATCAAAGCCCCCATCAGAGTCCCTCTTTACATCAATGCCCCCATCTGAGTTCCCCCTTACATCAAAGCCCCCATCAGAGTTCCCTCTTACATCAAAGCCCCCATCACGGTCCTTTCTTAGATCAAAGCCCCCATCATCAGAGTCCCCCCTTACATCAAAGCCCCCCCATTAGAGTCCTCCTTTAGACCAAAGCCCCCATCAGAGTCCCTCTTTACATCAAAGCCCCCCATCTGAGTTTCCCCTTACATCAAAGCCCCCATCAGAGTCCCCCCTTACATCAAAGCCCCCTCTTAGAATTCCCCCTTACATCAAAGCCTCCCATCAGTCCCCCCTTACATCAAAGCCCCCATCAGATTCCCCCTTACATTAAAGCCCCCCATCAGAGTCCCTCCTTACAAAAAAGCTGCTCATCAGTCCCCCCTTAAATTAAAGCTCCCCCATCAGAGTCTCCCCTTACATGAAAGTCCCAGTCAGAACCCCCCTTTCATTTGGGTCCTCATGAGAGTTCCCCCTTCCTCCCCAATAAGAAATTATTTTACATGAGAGGCTTCCATCAAAGTTCCCATTAAATCAGAGTCCACCCTTCCATCAGCGTTGCCAAAAGAGTCCCCTTTTACATCAGTGTCCCTCCTAACATCAGAGTCCCCCCTTGCATCGAAGCATCCATCAGAGTCCCCCTTACATTGTGGTCCCCATCAGAGTCCCCTCTTACATCAGGGTCCCCATCAAAGTCTCCCCTACATCAGAGCCCCACTCCCCTTTGATCAGAACCACCATCAAAAACCCACTTACATTACAGTCCACATCACTGTCCCTCCCATTACTTAAAAGTCCCCATTAGAGTCCCCCCTTACACCAGAGTTCCCATTAAAATCTGCCCTTGCATTAGGATCTCCCCGTAGATCAGAGCCATCACATCATAACCCCCCCCCCCCCCTTAGATCAGAGACACCACCAGTCCCTCCTCTCCCTTAGATCAGAGGTACCCCCCCCTACTTTATGCCAGAGAGCTCCCACCAGTGTCCCCCCTTACATCAGAGTCCTCTCTTGCATCAGAGCTACTATTAGTGTCCTCCTTTACTTAAGAGTCCCAATCAGAGCCCCCCCCCCCTTTCATTAGGGTCCTCATCAGAGTCTTCCTTACATAAGAGTCCCCATTAGAGGTCTCCCTTAAATAAGAGTCCCTAACAGAGCCCCTCTCTTCTTTTTAGGGTCCCCGCCAGAGTCTTCCTTAAATGAAAGTCCCCATCAAAGTCCTGCCTTACACCAGAGTTCCTATCAGAGCCCCCCCCCCCTTACATTTGGGTTCCCATCAGAATCTTTTCTTACTTTAGAGCTACCTTTAGAGGCCTGCCTTACATAGGAGTCCCAATCAGAGCCCCCCCCCCTTTTCATTAAGGTCCCCACCAGAGTTCCTTACATGAGAGTCCCCCCTTTCACCTGAGTCCCCCTCTTACATCAGTGTCCCCATCAATGTCTGCCTTTATACCAGGGTCCCAATCAGAGTCCTCTACATAAGGGCTACCATCAGAGGCCACCCTTACATAAGAGTCCCAATCAGAACCCCCCTTTATTAGGGTCCCCACCAGAATCTTCATTACATGAGCATCCCCATCAGAGTCCCCCCTTACACCAGAGTACCCATCAGAGCCCACCCTTACATCAGTGTCCCCATCAGAGTCTTCCCTTACACCAGGGTCCCCAGCAGAGTCCTCTCTTACATCAGAGCTACCATCAGAGGCCTCCCTTACATAAGAGTCCCAATCTCCATCTTTAAAGCAGAGTTCCACTCAAAATTGGAACTTCCGCTTATATGTCTCCTCCTCCCTTCCTTTTGGGGGGGGGGGGCGGTTACCTGTTTCTGACAGGTACCATGTCCCCACCTCCATCGGACTTCACCGCGGCGAGGTACGTCAGAAGTTCGGCCCCCTCCTCCTCCTTCCCCTGCTTCAAGGCCAGTGAGAGAACGCAGCGCGCTTCACGCATGCGCAGTAGGGACCTGGCTGTGAAGCCACAAGGCTTCACTGCCAGAATTCCTTACTGGCAGTGGTGGCTGGTGCTCCATCAGTTGGGGGGGCGGCAGGCGGACCCCCCCCCCCCAATCACTCCAGCCCGCACCACTATATCCCCCCCTGTGCCAGTTTACTTACCTTGCTTCGCGGGAATGACAGGCAGCGGCGGCGGCTTCCCCCTCAGTCTCCATGTTCCCTCTCGGAGGTCATCTCCTCCCTCCTTCTTGGCCAATAGGTCGCCTTCTCCTTTCGACCAATTGGGAAACAGGTCTCAGGACCCGCTCCCTGGTTGGCCGGGAGGAGAATCAGTGTGGTGATAGCGAATATTCATTCGCTATTGTCACACAACTGGGTGGGCTCAGGGCGCAGTGCTCCGCGCCCCGAGTCCACCCTTTTTTGAAGCCTATTAGAGCCTCTGGCTCTAATCACGTGCTTAAAAAAAAAAAAAAAAATTCCCCATTGGAATACATGCAACCGGCGCCCTGCATGTAGATTAGGGGGCTGGACGCATGGATGGGGGGGGGCGGCGCCACTGCTTACTGGCAATGGCAGCGGTAAGCAATCGGCTTCGGTGCCAACATTGCTGGACTCCAGGACAGGTAAGTGTCCTAATAATAAAGGTCAGCAGCTACAGTATATGTAATTTTTAGACTGGGGGGGGGGGCAGGCAGAACACTGCTTTAAGACAGTACGGTGTTATCTGGCTGGATCTGGTAAGTTTAACATTTTAACGCAGTGCCCTTTAAAAATGTAAATCCTGGAGACACCTTGTAGTTGTATAAGGATACCATATACAGGTAACAGATGTCAAGGCTCATACCGCCACCTGTGGGCTGATACTGGGTACTACATGCAAACATTATAATTATCATTCCCCTACTGTCTTTTAGTTAGCAGATTTTGCGCTTGAACGTAAAAAAATTCACTAACTGTGGAATAATTGGGATCAAAGGGATGTATGCGGTATAATTCTTAGCCCAGGTGACACTTCCTGACAGTGGTCGGCAGTTGTTTTTTTTTAGCAGGTGGGCAGGTGATTGCGAAGGATCTGCATCGCTGTATTTGCTGATTTATTTCCCCATGAAAGTGGAGTTACCCTTTAAGCTGCCCTATAATAGGCAGTGGACAGGGATATTTACATGCTGCAGTCGTGATGCCTTGCACCCTCGGGAACACTTACCCGACATGTAGCAAACAGCAGCTATACATTCAAGCAAACGGGGGAAGCGCCACAATCGCTCCCCGTAGCCGCACACAATGCAAGAGTGGGCAAAAACGGGCAGCAATAAAAATTATTTTAAAAAGAGATCCTGCCAGTAACAGCACTTCCTGATTGCTTATGTCAGGTATCGCCATGACTGTCAGAATGACCATAAGGCCCCACGCTTACAGGGTGTTAGAAAAAAAAAAAAACGAGCTGCAGAGCCACTGCTAACGCCAGGAAAAAGCAGCTGTAAAAACGTGTTTTTAGTAGCTTTTTCCATTGGCGGAATGCACGTTTGGCCACGTTAGCTTTTAGCAGCGTCTTTCTGCCTCTATTCAAAATAATGGTTGCCTACGAGCCATTTTTGATAGGGCTTTAGGCCCATTGATTTGAATAGAAGTTGCATCAAAATCAGTTTAGAATTATCCGACTTGCGGTGCGACTTGCGCTCTGAGGATCTTGAGGGGGAACTCTACACTAAAATGGGAAAATAAAACGCGGTGGTGGTCCCCCCCAGGTTCCAGACCAGGCCCTTCAGGTCTAGTATAGATTTTGAGGGGAGCCCCATGCAAAAAAAACAACGTGGGGTCCCCCCTAAAGTCCGTACCAGACCCTTATCTGAGCATGCAGCCCAGCAGGTCAGGAAAGGGGAGGGTTTGTAACCTGGTTTGGAACCTGGGGGAGGGGGGGGGGACCCTCACACCCTTTTTTTCCCATTTTGGCATGGAGTTCCCCCTCAAGATCCTCAAAGCGCAAGTCGCACCACAAGTCGGATCATCCTGATCCAACTTGGATGCGACTTCCATTCAAATCAATGGGCTCCCATAGGGAACCATTGATTTTCACATGAAAAAAACATATAACATGGCTTAATGCTGTATAAGCAAAGTCAAGTAGACTTTAACAGTAACAGACTTTTTTACAGCTCTGCCACTGGTCATCAGAACACACATGTCCTGGGTTTTATTTGCAGTTTGAAAACGCATATGCCACTTACAGCTGCAAAACGTCTGTGTGTGCATGAGGCCATAGAATAACATGGAGGGGCGTTTTTAAGCTGCAAAAACGCCCTGTGTGCATGAGGCCTAATTCTTGATTAAGGTGTTATTAACCACTTCGGCCTCGGAAGGTTTTTCCCCCTTAATGACCAGGCCATATTTTGCAATACGACACTGCGTTACTTTACCAGACAATTGCGCGGTCGTGCGACGCTGTACCCAAATAAAATTGAAGGCTTTTTTTTCCTACAAATAGAGCTTTCTTTTGGTGGTATTTGATCACCTGTGCAGTTTTTATTTTTTGCGTTTTTTTATAAACAAAAAAAGAGCAACAATTCTGAAAAATAAAAAAAACTATATTTCTTACTTTCTACTATAAAAAACATCCAATAAAAAAAAATTTAAAAAATCTAATTTCTTCATCAGTTTAGGCCAATTCTATTCTGCTACATATTTTTGGTAAAACAAAATCCCAAAAAGCGTATATTAATTGGTTTGCGAAAAAGTTATCGCGTTTTCAAACTATAGGATAGATTTATTATTATTTCAGGTACTTATATAGTGCTGTCAATTTATGCAGTGCTTTACATATACATAGTACATTCACATCAGTCCCTGCCCTCAAGGAGCTTACAATCTAAGGTCCCTAACTCACATACATACATAGTAGGGCCAAGTTTATACAGGATCCAATTAACCTACCAGCATGTCTTTGGAGTGTGGGAGGAAACCAGAGTAGCCAGAGGAAACCCACGCAGACACAGGGAGAACATGCAAACTCCAGGCAGGTAGCATTGTGGTTGGGATTTGAACCAGTGACCCTCTTGCTGCTAGGTGAAAGTGCTAACCACTACATCACTGTGCCGTAGACTTTTTATTATTATTTCTTTTCTATTGTTTTTACTAGTAATGACAGCGATCAGAGATTTTTAGTGGGACTGTGACATTGCGGCAGACAAATCTGACACTTTGTGACACTTTTTGGGGACCAGTGACACCAATACAGTGATCAGTGCTAAAAATATGCATTGTTACTGTACTAATGACACTGGCAGGGAAGGGGTTGACATCAGGGGCGATCAACTGGTTAAGTGTGCTCCTAGGGAGTGATGGGGGATGGACTGACTGCAGGAAGAGAGAGATTCGTGTTCCTGATTAGTAGGAACACACGATTTCTCTCTTCCTGTCTGACAAAACAGCGCTATACATTCAAGCTTTCCTTTTCAATCTGCAGCTGTTGTAATTTTCTGAAAATGCAATGCAATATGGCCGCCTGGAGCTGTTCTGTACACAGAATGTATACTGACCACACCCCCAGAAACATCATTTCCTGCTTGTGTGATTGGCTCACCAATTTTCCCAGAAGTCTGCACTAAGATACAAGTCAGATTTCTGGCATCCCCTGCAATAAAAATGTAATTTCTGGTGAGATACTCCCAATAGTAACACGCCTAAAGGGATGCAGACCCAGCAGATTTCCTCATAGAGCTCTGCAGCTGCACAGCTGATAGATAATTATGAAACCACTCCCATTAGACCCACTCAGCACAGAGGAACAAACAACGATTTCTTCAGAATAACAAAATGTAGAAATCTGCAACAAAGTTCTGTCATTCTCCTGAACGATCATCGGAGGTCTGCGGCCATCGAGGCCACTGGATCCGCTGATTGGGTCCCGCTGTGTCCAATCACAGCGGGAGCGTGGCTTCAGCGGCGCGTGCCTGCCCCTAAGAACGCTTAAAGCGGAGTTCCAGCCATTTACTCACCTGTCCAACGGTCCAGCGATGCGGCCGCCGGAAGCCTCGATCCTCTCCCTCGGCGCCGGCATCACTGCTGTGGGCACCCGGCTGTTACAGTTTGCGGCTTCACAGCCGGGTACCCACTGCGCATGCGCGAGTCGCGCTGCGCGCCGTGATTGGCCGGCAATCTTCTGGGACCTCTGACGTGTCCCAGAAGATTGCAGGGAGGGAGGGGGAGAGGAGAACTTCCGCTCAGGGCGCCGCGGCGCTCCGAGCGGAAGTGGGAGCGGGTACCTGTCAAAACTAGGTACCCGCTCCCCCCCCCAAAAAATGACATGCCAAATGTGGCATGTCGGGGGGTCAGGACTCCCTAAAGCGGAAGTTCCACTTTTGGGTGGAACTCCGCTTTAACCGCTTGCCGACCGCCGCAAGTAGATATACTGCGGTGGTCAGCGCCTCACAGGCAAAGTGACGTATATATACGTCACTAGCCTGTGAGGCTCTGGGGAGCGAGCGTGCGCCGCCGGCGGCGCGCTCCCACACGGTCACAGACCCCCCCGCGCGTGTGACCGGTGGACCCGATGTCCGCCGTTCACTCTGCGATCGTCGGGGGAGAGGGAGAAAGGCAGGCAGCTAATGTAAACAAGCCGCCTGTCATTCTCCCCTGTGTAGAAACACTGATCATATGGTTCTACTATGTAGGACCGTTGATCACTGTTCCTACAGCTCAAGCCACAGCCAATCACAGTTAGAATCACGCCCCTAGGGACACACACAGCCCCTCCCTCTCAAATAAAGTTAACCCCTTCATTGCCAGTGTAATTTTACAGTAACAGTGCATATGTATAGCACTGATTACTGTAGAAATGTCACTGGTAACCCCAAAAGTGTCAAAAATGTCAGTCAAGGGTCCAATCTGTCCGCCGCAATGTCGCAGTACTGCAAAAAAATCGCAGATCGCCGCCATTACGCGTTAAAAAAAAAAAAACAACAAAAATGACAAAAATCTTTCCCTTTGTTAGTAAACGCGATAACTTTTGCGCAAACCAATCAAAATACGCTTTTTGTGATTTTTTTCACCAAATATATGTAGCATAAAACAAATTGGCCGAAAATGTTAAAAAATTTTGATTTTTACATTTTTTTTGGGGGGAATTTCATATAAAAAAATGTGAAAAATATTGTTATTTTTGCTAAATTGACGCTCTTTTTTTGTTTATAGCGCGTGATCAAAAAAATCGCACAGGTGATCAAATACCACCAAAAGAAAGCTCTGTTTGTGGGAAAAAAAGGACGCCAAATTCGTTTAGGTACAGCGTCGCACGACCGCGCAATTGTCCGTTAAAGTCACGCAGTGCCGAATCGCAAAATACCCCCTGGTCTTTTAGCAGCCAAATCTTCCGGGGGTTAAGTGGTTAAGAGCGGCGCTGCCGTAGTAAATGTATGTGGGCGGTCCTTAAGTGGTTAAAATAAAACCAAAAAAATTTCATATATTGCAGCCTACCCAATTATTGGATGTGCTGGCGGGTTTTTTGCCTTTTTCTCTCTGTTTTCACCTGGAGATGTGATCAGTAACACACCTCCTGTATTAGAGTAACCCCACTCTGGATGAAGGAGCACAGGGGGCATAGCAGTATTGTCAGTCTGGGGGAGAGAGAACTGTTAGATGTATATATAATCAGGTACAGCAAACATTTTTTCCTTTTGGGATAAAGGTTTTACATGAATAAAAACAAATTATTGTAAGCACTCCTGCCAGTGGTAAATGGTTGTGTCATCCCTGTAAACTGATACATTCTGCTGGAGAGCTTTTTTGAAAAACAACAGACTTACTGGCCGGATCACCAGATAAAATTAGAAGAAAAAAAGCCTAATAAAGACAACGAATAAACCCGTCGCATCTAAGAATTCAATAGCTGCAATATAATAAATGTTTGCTTTTGGGTTTATTACCACTTTAACCACTTTACCACCGGAGGATTTTGCTGTCTTACGTCCAGGCCACTTTTTGCGATTCGGCACTGTGCGACTTTAACGGACAATTGCGCGGTCGTGCGATGTTGTACCCAAACGAAATTTACGTCCTTTTTTCCCATAAACAGAGCTTTCTTTTGGTGGTATTTGATCACCTGTGCAATTTTTACTTTTTGCGCTATAAGCAAAAAAAGAGCGTAAATTTTGAAAAAATAACAATATTTTTCACATTTTTTTATATGACATTCCCCCCCCAAAAAATGTAAAAATCAGAATTTTTTACCATTTTAGGCCAATTTGTTTTATGCTACATATTTTTTGGTAAAAAAAAATCGCAATAAACGTATTTTGATTGGTTTGAGCAAAAGTTATCGCGTTTACTAACTAAGGGAAAGATTTATGTAATTTTTGGTGTTTTTTTAATGGCGGCGATCTGCGATTTTTTTAACGGGACATGCGACATTGCGGCAGAGAGATCGGACCCTTGACTGACATTTTTGACACTTTTGGGGGTACCAGTGACATTACTACAGTAATCAGTGCTATATACATACGCACTGTTACTGTAAAAATGACACTGGCAGGGAAGGGGTTAATTTTATTGGAGAGGGAGGGGTTAATGTATGCCTGGTGCTTACTGACGTGTGTGGGGGGAGGGGACTGTGTGACACAGGGACAGATCACAGGTTCAGCTATGCTGAAACCTGCAATCTGTCACTGTCTGTCACTTAGGAGACCCGCCCGCTTGTGTTTACACAAGCGGGCGGATCTCCACACTCGATTCCCTGACGATCGGGGGATCACCGCCGCTCCTCCCCTGGCCTGACTCCCGCTGTAACTGAATACAGCGGGAGCGAGCCTCCGGCGCCGCCAAGAGAGGGGAATGTCTGGTGACGTAGGTCTACGTCGCCAGACGATAACGAACCACTTTGCCGCAGTACAGTCAGCGTGACTGGTCGGCAAGTGGTTAAATATAAACTGAAAACCCGTAAAGGCTTTTAAAGCGCCACCTACAGACAATTTTAGGTACTGTAGCTGGTCTCTATTTCACAAGCACGCGCAATTTTAAGTCTTGACATGTTTGGTATCCATTTACTCGCAGCAACATCATCTTTTACATTTTACCAAAAAGTGTGTAAAATATTGTGTTTGTGTGCAGTAAAACTAATTTTAGTGTATTTTTTTTTTACTGAAAAATTGCTTTTGATAAATGGCCGCGCATCACGTGATATACAAAAATTTCAACAGCCACAATTTTGTTCTCTGAGGCCTCTGCCGAAAATATATCATGATTTGGATTTCAAAGTAATTTTGTAAAAAAAAGAAAAAAAATGCTGATTTTAACGTGTGGGGGGAAAAATCCAAAAATTGCACTGGACAGCAACTGGTTAAAATTGATCATTAAATGGATCTGTATTACGATCAGTTGCCTGATGCACATGCAGATATTTCTTCGATCAACTAGAAACGGTCTACAGCATGCCGCTGTGACCGATCCAACTTGCCAGCGTTGAAATTGATCAAAAGCTCATTAAATCGATTGAATGGAGGCTCTGTTGTTTACAGTTCTTATTCAGTTCAATCATTTTGAGATGATTGGATGATCATCATGTGCAGCCATTTATTGTGGCCATCTATTGCGGCCATGCACGCAATGATTTTATATATGTTTGTATTGTCGATCGATTTACATGTTTGGGAGAAGATTACAATTAGATGTTGGAAAGACTAAAAAGATTGTTTGATGCACCAAACACCTAACAACCCTACCGATTGATCGATCAGAAAAATTGCAAGAAAATTGATCGGCTTTGCCTGAAATCAAGTTGATGGTACAGTACGTCATATGACCTCCTGGGCTTTGAGTGAGGATATCTGAATGATGATATAAAGTAAAAGTCCAGCGCTAAATACAATATACAGTATCTCACAAAAGTAAGTACACCCCTCAAATTTTTGTAAATATTTTATTCTATCTTTTCATGTGACAACACTGAAGAAATGACACTTTGCTACAATGTAAAGTAGTGAGTGTACAGCTTGTATAACAGTGTAAATTTGCTGTCCCCTCAAAATAACTCAACACACAGCCATTCATGTCTAAACCACTGGCAGCAAAAGTGAGTACAACCCTAAGTAAAAATGTCCAAACTGAGCCCAATTAGCAATTTTCCCTCCCCGGTGTCATGTGACTCGTTAGGAATACAAGGTCTCAGGTGTGAATGAGGATCAGGTGTGTTAAATCTGGTGTTATCGCTCTCACTCTCTCATACTGGTCACTGGAAGTTCAACATGGCACCTCATGGCAAAGAACTCTCTGAGGATCTGAAAAAAAGAATTGCTCTACATAAAGATGGCCTAGGCCAGTGATGGTGAACCTTGGCACCCCAGATGTTTTGGAACTACATTTCCCATGATGCTCATGCATTCGGTAGTGTAGTTGAGCATCATGGGAAATGTAGTTCCAAAACATCTGGGGTGCCAAGGTTCGCCATCACTGGCCTAGGCTATAAGAATACTGCCAAGACCCTGAAACTGAGCTGCAGCACGGTGGCCAAGGCCATACAGCAGTTTAACAGGACAGGTTCCACTCAGAACAGGCCTCGCCATGGTCCACCAAAGAAGATGAGTGCATGTGCTCAGCGTCATATACAGAGGTTGTCTTTTGTAAATAGACGTATGAGTGCTGCCAGCATTGCTGCAGAGGTTGAAGGGGTGGTGGGGTCAGCCTGTCAGTGCTCAGACCATACGCCGCACACTGCATCAAATTGGTCTGCATGGCTGTCAACCCAGAAGGAAGCCTCTTCTAAAGATGATGCACAAGAAAGCCCACAAACAGTTTGCTGAAGACAAGCAGACTAAGGACATGGATTACTGGAACCATCTCCTGTGGTCTGATGAGATCAAGATAAACGTATTTGGTTCAGATGGTGTCAAGCGTTTGTGGCGGCAACCAGGTGAGGAGTACAAAGACAAGGGTGTCTTGCCTACAGTCAAGCATGGTGGTGGGAGTGTCATGGTCTGGGGCTGCATGAGTGCTGTCGGCACTGGGGCGCTACAGTTCATTGAGGGAACCATGAATGCCAACATGTACTGTGACATACTGAAGCAGAGCATGATCCCCTCCCTTCAGAGACTGGACCGCAGGGCAGTATTCCAACATAACGACCCCAAACACACCTCCAAGATGACCACTGCCTTGCTAAAGAAGCTGAGGGTAAAGGTGATGGACTGGCCAAGCATGTCTCCAGACCTAAACCCTATTGAGCATCTGTGGGGCATCCTCAAATGGACGGTGGAGGAGCGCAAGGTCTCTAACATCCACCAGCTCCGTGATGTCATCATGGAGGAGTGGAAGAGGACTCCAGTGGCAACCTGTGAAGCTCTGGTGAACTCCATGCCCAAGAGGGTTAAGGCAGTGCTGGAAAATAATGGGGGGTCACACAAAATATTGACACTTTGGGTCCAATTTGGACATTTTCACTTAGGGGTGTACTCACTTTTGTTGCCAGCGGTTTAGACATTAATGGCTGTGTGTTGAGTTATTTTGAGGGGACAGCAAATTTACACTGTTATATAAGCTGTACACTCACTACTTTACATTGTAGCAAAGTGTCATTTCTTCAGTGTTATCACATGAAAAGATAATAAAATATCTACAAAAATGTGAGGGGTGTACTAACTTCTGTGAGATACTGTATGTATAGAAGTGAAAATCAATAATCACAAAAGTGCATGAGAAAAAAAAATCAATAGGTGAGTCCATAATAATTAAAATGTGTGAAGAAGATTGGAAAACCAGAGGAGAAGCCGAAGTGTTCTGATTCCAATAATCATCGGTGAGATAGAACCCAGCACCAACAGTAAGGGTATATGCGCTCACCAGAAAATATGGACCCAGATACCTTTTAGTAAATTGGTCAAACAAGCCATGTGATCCTCATGGGTAGGTGGAATCCAATCTTGAGGAACGATCGATCAGGCTGTGTCTGTATGCTGCAGGACTATGATGGCTTTGTCTCCCAGCAACAAACCGATATGGAAAACAAGCCAGAGTGCACACACACAGTGTAAAACTGCTTCAAAGAATTTATTTAAAATGATCAAAAACACTTACAAGCATCTGCGGGTAACCAGCATTAAGCATGTGAAGTGATTACAGACAGAAACATGCGAACCGACGCGTTTCGTCAAATGTGAATGATGGGTGCAGCGCCAGATTCTCTGCTGCTTACCGCCACCAGGAGACTGCATTCCACCTACCCGCACAGGGATTACTACAGGATACTATCTACTCCATTTACACTTTAAAGTTCCATATACTTTCAAGAGTAAGACATACCTGTATCTTGAATACAACGCCCCTCTGGGGACCATCCTTTGGGATCCTCGTGGGAATCATTGGTGGGGAATGGTCGCATTTGCCATGGAATGATGCTATGTACTCCCATTATTGCACTATTCTCCCTAAGTCCTGGCAAATTTATCTTGTTTCTTTATATACCCTCTGGTCTTATTAGTGTTGTAGCAGTCCTTCATTGGATGCACAACAATTCCAGTGTTTTTTAACACAGTGGCTATATACATAACATGGATTGGCATGACTGCCTGAGATGCATTTCCATTGACCTCTGAAAAAGTTCGAAACGCGTCAGATCACTAGTTGGAAGTCTCATGCTGTTCATTCCAATGTATTGTAAATGGTTTTTTTTTTTTTTTACATGTTTTTTCTAGGGTAATTTGTACAATATTAATAAAATTATATTTATGCTTTACTAAGTTTACTCAGTGATGGGTTATTGCCTAAAAAGTCCCATGTCCAAGGGGAATTCTTTTCCAGTTCAGCGCCAGATTTAGATCATTTTTTGTGCCAACAATTCCCTGCAAAGTAAGAACAATCATAGTGTCTGTTCAGCCGTGTGATTGTTCTAACAGGCGGCGGGAGGGGGGCGTCTACCGACTCGCCCATGCGATTGGTGAGCCAGAGAAGGAACCCGCCGGCAGCGGAAGTTCACTATAGAGAATACCAAGAACCAGATGGTCCCAAGCAGTCTCTATGACTCTCCGAGGCCTGGGCATGACACTATGACGTCAGGTCCGGCCTGGCAGTTGTAAATACTGCAGTGTATTTGGCTGGAAAGCTGAGATCTTTTTTTTTTTTGTCTCTAGCTTTTCAGCCTAGAGGAGAGATGTGGGGTCTTATAGACCCCCCAGATCTCTCCATAAAGAGGACCTGTCATGCTTTATTCCTATAAGCCCCCGTTCACACTGGGGCGACGCTTCTTCGCCGGGCGACCTCACAGGTCGCGGCGCGCTGCTCGCCCTGCGACCTCGGAGCGGCCGGCACGGACTTCATAACATTGAAGTCTATGCAGGTCGCTCCGGGTCGCCCCAAAGAAGCTCCGGACCCTTTTTCTAAGTCGGAGCGACTTGTGTGAACGGGGGCTTACAAGGGATGTTTACAAAAATTTAAAGGGAAAGTGTAAACATAAAAAAAAAAAATAAACACAACAAAAAAAAAAAAAAGTAAAGTGCCCCCGTCCCCACGCGCTCGCACGCAGAAACGAAGGCATACGTAAGTCACACCCACATACGTAAACTGCGTTTAATCCACACATGTTAGGTATCGATGCGAACGTTAGAGCAAAGGCAACAATTCTAGTACTAGATCTCCTCTGTAACTCTAAACTGATAACCTGTAAAAAAACTTTAAAGTGTTGCCTATGGAGATTTTTTAAGTACCAAAGTTTGGCGCCATTCCATGTGTGCGCAATTTTAACCACTTGTGGACCAGAAGAATTTGCCCCCTTAATGACCAGGCAACTCTTTGCAATACAGCACTGCATTACTTGAACTGACAATTGCGCGGTCGTGCAACGCTGCACCCAAATAAAATTGACGTCCTTTTTTTTCCCACAAACAGAGCTTTCTTATGGTGGTATTTGATTACCTGTGCGATTTTTATTTTTTGCGCTATAAACAAAGAAAATAGCGACAATTCTGAAAAAAAAAAAAAAACAATATTTTTTACTCTCTGCTATCTCTGCTATATAACATTCCCAATAAAAAAAAAAAAAAATTACAAATCAAATTTTTCCATCATTTTAGGCCAATTTGTATTCTGCTACATATTTTTGGTAAAAAAAAAATCCCAATAAGCGTATTTTGATTGGTTTGGGCAAAAGTTATCGCTTCTACAAACTAGGGGAAAGATTTATGTCATTTTTATTTATTTTTCTTTTTTTTTAGCGAGACTGCGACATTGCAGCGGACAGATCGGACCCCCCTAACTGACATTTTTTACACTTTTTGGGGGACCAGTGACATTACCATAGTAATCAGTGCTAAAAATATGCCCTGTTACTGTACTAATGACACTGGCAGGGAAGGGGTTAACACCAGGGGCATTCAAAGGGTTAAATGTGTCCCCTAGGGGGTGGTTTCTAACTATGTGGGGGGACCTGTGTTCCTAAATAAGAGGAGCACAGAATTCCTGTGTTCATAACTGACAGAATGGTGGTCTGCCGTGTGTACAACAGCAGACCATTGTTGTCTCCACGGGGAGCGATCGCGGGTGCCTGGCGGCAATCTCATCTGCTGGACCCGCCGATCAACTTCACCTATGGTGAATGGGCATGTGCACGCCCCCTCTAGCGGTCCCGCAAAGCGACTTACAGGTACGTCGTTTAGTGGGACAGAGCCAACCTGCCGCAGTAAAACTGCGGCCACCGGTTGTTTAGTGGTTAAAGTGTGACATTTTTACTCGACGTAACATCATCTTTCACATTTTACAGCAAAATTGGGCTAAGTTTAGTGTTTTGCTTTTTTTTTTTTTACTACATGAAACAGTTTTTTTTCCCCAAAAACAGTTGCAAACGACCATTTTATTCTGTAGGGTCTCTGCTAAAAAAACAAATATAACGTTCGAGGGTTCTGAGTAATTTTCTAGCAAAAAAAAATGATGATTTTTACATGTAGGAGTTGAGTGCCGGAATTTGCCTGGGGTGGAAGTGGTTAAATCCCATTGTTTGATGGTGTGAAGGATCGTTCGATCTGATCGTTACATCTATGGTCATCATTAGTCACATCAAATGACGACGTTGCTACATGTGTTGCCTTGGGTGGAGGTTAAGGGGTTAACCCAGTGTCAGGTTAACTAGTTTAGGAGGATTATTACGGTCAGGTGAAGGGTTAAGTTTTAGGATAAAGTTCTTTTTTTTTTTAATCCAGTTTAAAGGGAATCTGTGAAAAAGGAACCACGAAACGCTGTTCTCCATCTGGGATACGGCGTCCGGGGCTGTGAGGGTAAATAAAAAGACGGGATGACTTCTATAGATCTACTATGTGAGGGCAGAGCTGCTTCCACCAGAGCCTAATCACACAGGTGTTTTATTTTCTGGCCCTGTCCCTTTAATGCCACCTCCTATGAAATTTGGCAGGCGTGCTATAAATAGAAGTCCCTCTCTGGGCTCCTCCCCCCTCCTCTGTAGGGATCCGGAGCTGCCATGGCTGAGCTGGACTCGGTGGCCGAGGTGCAGATAGACCCGGAGGGGGTGTTCAAATATATTCTCATCAGGGTGAGCGCCGGCCAATCAGAAGCCCACCGAGATGTGGTCCGGGGGACAAAGAGCGCAGAGTACCACAGTGAGTGGAAACGGGGAACTATAAGATGTATAGACGTGTGCTCAGACAATGGGGGGGTCTGCGCCATGCCAGGGGACAATCAACCTGTCCTGGATTATCTAATGCCATCCATTATATACACCGGACATCTATATTTCTGTATGTTTGACATCACACCTCCCTGTATACAGTCTTCTTATAGATTTCCTGCTTCAAAGTCTCTTATATGCAGATCCTGCCAGTGGCGGCACTTCCTGTCGCAGGCCGACCCGGAGATCCTGCCAGTGACAGCACTTCCTGTCGCAAGCTGACCCGCAGATCCTGCCCATACAGGCACTTCCTGTCGCAGGCCGACCCGGAGATCCTGCCCTTACTGGCACTTCCTGTCGCAGGCCGACCCGGAGATCCTGCCCTTACTGGCACTTCCTGTCGCAGGCCGACCCGGAGATCCTGCCCTTACTGGCACTTCCTGTCGCAGGCCGACCCGGAGATCCTGCCCTTACTGGCACTTCCTGTCGCAGGCCGACCCGCAGATCCTGTCAGCGGCGGCACTTCCTGTCGCAGGCCGACCCGCAGATCCTGCCAGCGCTGGCACTTCCTGTCGCAGGCCGACCCGCAGATCCTGCCAGTGAGGGCACTTCCTGCCGCAGGCCGACCTGCAGATCCTGCCAGAGATGGCACTTCCTGTCGCAGGCGGACCCGGAGATCTTGCCAGCGACGGCACTTCCTGTCGCAGGCTGACCTGCAGATCCTGCCCATACAGGCACTTCCTGTCGTAGGCTGACCCACAGATCCTGCCCATTCAGACACTTCATGTCGCAGGCTGACCCGGAGATCCCTCCAGCCACGGCACTTCCTGACGCAGGCCGACCCGGAGATCCTGCCCTTACTGGCACTTCCTGTCGCAGGCCGACCCGGAGATCCTGCCCTTACTGGCACTTCCTGTAGCAGGCCTACCCGCAGATCCTGCCAGCGGCGGCACTTCCGGTAGCAGGCCTACCCGCAGATCCTGCCAGCGGCGGCACTTCCGGTAGCAGGCCGACCCGCAGATCCTGCCAGTGAGGGCACTTCCTGCCGCAGGCCGACCTGCAGATCCTGCCAGCGACGGCACTTCCTGTCGCAGGCGGACCCGGAGATCTTGCCAGCGACGGCACTTCCTGTCGCAGGCTGACCTGCAGATCCTGCCCATACAGGCACTTCCTGTCGTAGGCTGACCCACAGATCCTGCCCATTCAGACACTTCATGTCGCAGGCTGACCCGGAGATCCCTCCAGCCACGGCACTTCCTGTCGCAGGCTGACCCGGAGATCCTTCCAGCCACGGCACTTCCTGTCGCAGGCTGATGACCTGCAGATCCTGCCCATACAGGCACTTCCTGTCGCATGCTTACCTGGAGATTGTGTCTGTAACGGCACTTCCTGTCGCAGGCTGACCCGGAGATCCTGCCAGCCATGGCACTTCCTGTCGCAGGCTGACCTGCACACAGGCTATTATAATGTATGTGTGCTGTGTGTGAAGGGTGATAATGATTTCCTGTTGGAAGCTGACAACGCTAAGCTGCTGACTCAGTTCTCCATGAGACTGCCTGTCTGTTCAGCAGAATGCATGCACAGACCTGCCAGCCCCAGGGGCCAACTCAAGGAAGACATACAGCAAGCTGATGCTGATTGGGGGAGGAGCAGGAAGTGCCGCTACTGGCAGGATCTCCAGGTCAGCCTGCGGCAGGAAGTGCCGCTACTGGCAGGATCTCCGGGTCAGCCTGCGGCAGGAAGTGCCGCTACTGGCAGGATCTCCGGGTCAGCCTGCGGCAGGAAGTGCCGTTACTGGCAGGTTGTCTGGGTCAGCCTGCGGCAGGAAGTGCCGTTACTGGCAGGTTGTCTGGGTCAGCCTGCGGCAGGAAGTGCCGTTACTGGCAGGATGTCTGGGTCAGCCTGCGGCAGGAAGTGCCGTTACTGGCAGGATCTCTGGGTCAGCCTGCGGCAGGAAGTGCTGTTACTGGCAGGATCTCCAGGTCAACCTGCGGCAGGAAGTGCCGTTACTGGCAGGATCTCTGGGTCAGCCTGCGGCAGGAAGTGCCTTTACTGGCAGGATGTCTGGGTCAGCCTGCGGCAGGAAGTGCCGTTATTGGCTCGATCTCCGGGTCAGCCTGCGGCAGGAAGTGCCGTTATTGGCTCGATCTCCGGGTCAGCCTGCGGCAGGAAGTGCCATTACTGGCAGGATCTCCAGGTGAGAAACTTTGTAACCGTTTCACAAAAATGATGTGCTTTAGAAAAAAGTGAGGCATGATGCCAAACATAGTGCTACTCTTCTTTTTCTTTTCTTTTTTTTTTTTTAGTGTTTCAAGAATAACTAAAAGCAAGATTTTTTCTTTTTAGTTTTGGACAGTGGAGAGGGATTAGAACCCCTGTCGGTTTTCATTGCTTTCTGTGTCCCCCCTCTCTATTTGTCCTGTTTAATGTGATCACCAAAAGCGAAGGGAAATCTTCCAATGAGGACACTAGTTCGGGTGACAACCAGGGATTTATCACTTCTGAAGGTTTAACTCCCTGTATATATTTTTCCTGTTTCAGCTCTGGGACAGGAAATGAAGAAAAATCTCCCCAATGAGAAACAGATGGCAAAAATGGGGGGGTTTATAACCCTCTTACTCTATTCAGAATGATAAAAAAAAAGTTTTGCCTATAGTACCTTAGGCTCCAGTCACACTAATGCAATTTTTTAATGCTTTTTGGGACGGGACACCCCCCCCCCCCTTTTCGGGACGTGACACCCCCCCCCCCCCTTTTCACAGGCTGATTGAGGCTTTCAATCAGATGGAGGTCCCTCCCCTGTACCCATCTTTTCTCTTGGTGTCAGGAAAACTTGTCAGAAGTGATTCATGCAGATAGCAGATGAATGAGGCAGCAGACAGAAATGACACTTAGAGCTCTGGATTGGAACAAGTACACACTATAGAAGGATGTGCTTTGTTCATATCTCATGTCTAACTACTTTAAATCCCAGAAGATTCCTTATTCACCGTTACTGAAGAGAAGTCGGCATCCGCTAGGCTGGTACTTATTACTATTCTTCTTTTGCAGGGTGTTTATTTAAAATATATATTTTTTTTATTTTTTTTTTTTCTGGTGACAATGTTGCCTTTATAGCTACCAGTATACAGTAGATATAATAAGTCTGCACACCCCTGTTAAAATGTCAGGTTTCTGTGATGTAAAACAATGAGATGTAGCGCTACCCCCGCAGGAGCCGCTTGAGTATGATTGGTTTCGTACTCTGCCTCTCAACTCCAAGAACAAGCTCCGCCCCTCTGGCACATCTGGCAATAGTGTAAGTGCAAGACCAATGAAAACACACACGTTATGATAAAAATGTTTTTTACTATAAAGTCTCTGTGTAAAATAACAGACAGTAATAGTGTATTCTTGAATGAATTCGCAATCACTGAGATCAAGAGCAATATAACTCAATGTATTATATCAGACTGATTCTAGGGGATTCCATAGTTGCCAACATTTAAAGAAAAAATTCCAGGGACACTTTGCAGCACAGCTATCAATTACCACACCCACTTCCCTGAAGCTCCACCCACTCTGCATAATTAATCTCGCCTATTTATCAGATTATAGAGTCTACTCAATATAGAGAGAATTACAGGAAATTAAAAAGGGAATTTCAAACTTAAGGCCACAGTAGCGGAGTTGGAATAATTCTCCCATTCAGCTGCACTACTTCTGCGTAACATTTATGGGCAGCCTGATTAACCACTTTACAACCGGAGGATTTTGCTGTCTTCCGTCCAGGCCACTTTTTGCGATTCGGCGCTGTGCGACTTCAACTGACAATTGCGCGGTCGTGCGACGCCGTACCCAAACGAAATTTACGTCCTTTTTTTCCCACAAACAGAGCTTTCTTTTGGTGGTATTTGATCACCTGTGCGATTTTTACTTTTTGCGCTATAAACAAAAAACGAGCGTTTATTTTGAAAAAATAACAATATTTTTCACATTTTTTTATATGAAATTCCCCCCAAAAAAGATGTAAAAACCAATTTTTTTAAAAGTTTTTGGCCAATTTGTTTTATGCTACATATGTTTGGTAAAAAAAATCGCAATAAGCGTATTTTGATTGGTTTGCGCAAAAGTTATTGCGTTTACTAACAAAGGGAAAGATTTCTGTCATTTTTGGTGTTTTTTTTTTTAACGCGTAATGGCGGCGATCTGCGATTTTTTTTTTTTGCGGGACTGCGACATTGCGGCGGACAGACCGGACCCCTGACTGACATTTTTGACACTTTTGGGGGTACCAGTGACATTACTGCAGTAATCAGTGCTATATATATGCACTGTTACTGTAAAAATGACACTGGCAGGGAAGGGGTTAATTTTATTGGAGAGGGAGGGGTTAATGTATGCCTGGTGCTTACTGACGTGTAGGGGGGGAGGTGACTATGTGATTCATGGACAGATTGGATGTCCAGCTATGCTGAACAGTCCGATCTGTCACTCCCTGTCACTATGGAGATCCGCCCGCTGTGTTTACACACAGCGGGCGGATCTCCAGACTCGATTCCCTGACGATCGGGTAAGAGCAGCGGCGATCGCCGCTGCTCCTCCCCTGGCCCGACTCCCGCTGTGAATGAAAACAGCGGGAGCGAGCCTCCGGCGGCGCGCAAGCGCCGCCCAGAAGGGGGATTGTCCAGTCACGTTAATACTACGTGGCTGGACGATAACGAACCACTCTGCCGCAGTAGTATTACTGTGAGCGGTTGCAGAGTGGTTAACAGGCGCTTCCAGTGACAATATAAATTACCTGGGACAGGCTCCTATTTGCAGGGACTGTCCCAGGAAAAAAGGGACAGTTGGCAAGTATGGGATTCCTCATCCGTGAACTACCCCAGAAGCAGAGATGAGCACTTAAAACAACAATAAATCACAATATAACAGTAACACAAACTGGGTGACCTCTACTCAAATTAGCGCTATGAGTCCAGGCAGGAGGAGCGCAGAAGGATGACTTTCTTCTATGTCAGACTTCTCTCTTCTCTCCCCTGACACCACAGGCCCAATCACCAACATTGTACCCAATTCAGTGCTAAGTGACTTAACTCCTAAGTCAGACTACACTGCACATACACTACATAGACAGAGCCCTGAGCATGTGTGTGCGTGCCCATATGGCACCGGTAACTTCAGTCCCTTGGAAGAAGGGTGAGGCCTTGTATCTTCGGCTACCACTTTAAGTTGGTGCACTTAGAACTCCTGCTTGGCAAAATGTAACTGTGGTATAATGACAATATCCGGGATAGCAAGGCAGACGCTGTGACTGCTCCAACGGGGGCTTCAATAAGACCCAGGTTCTGACAAGTGAGGGCAAAGTGAAATAACTGTGTGCAGTTTCCTTGTTTCCTGCAGGTGGGTAAGTGCCCTCTCACCAATCTTGCGGTCAGGGCCCAAACGAATATCCTGGAACAGGCAGGCTCTTCTGGTAACCCGATTGGTCACCTCACACGGAAGCGATTCACTCAGCCGATGCAGGTGCATCTGGACAGGCACCCGGGATCCCCCTTTAATCAGGCTGGATGTCTGGAGCACAGAAAGGGACTTACCTGGGAGGCAACACCTCTCCCCTAGGTCCAGTCTCTTCTCCCTACCTTTTGGTGACTGAGTTTGCCCCAGCAGATAAGATGGTGTACTTCATCCCTTCCTTGCCAGAGAATCCAGGGGTTTGTAGTTCTATCCCCAGTGATAAGAATGGATCCACCTATTTTGGGAACTACACATCCCAGAGTTCTTTGCAGCTCTTCAATCCTCCCTGTATTAGCTAGTTCCTTCTGAAAATGAGAAACAGGGGAGGGTTCTAAGTGTCTGTGACTTCCTCTCACTCACTGCACAGTGAGAAATAGAGGGGGGGGGGGAATTCCCCCCGCAGGTGCTGGCAGGCACTTTGTCCCTTCAGTGAGAGCCTTGGTCAGCCTGGCACGGAAACACATCCCCCCACCAAAGAACCTTTGGTCCTCCAAAGGCAGTAACAGTCCTTAACCTGGTACATGCGAGGCGCCCGCTACAGAGACATAGATAAATGATTTCAGAACTTTTTCCACCTTCAATGTGTCCTATAAACCGTACAACTCATTTGAAAAACAAACTGAAATCTTTTAGCGGGGGGGTAAAACTAAAATAACTTTGTTGCATAAGTGTGCACACCCTCTTATAACCTGGGGATGTAGCTGTGTTCAGAATTAACCAATCACATTCAAACTCATGTTAAATAGGAGTCAGTATGCACCCGCAATCATTTATATTGCCTCTGATTAACCCCAAATAAAGTTCAGCTCTTCTAGTAGGTCTTTCCTGACATTTTCTTAGTTGCATCCTACAGCAGAAGCCATGGTCTGCAGAGAGCTTCCAAACCATCAGAGGGATCTCATTGTTAAAAGGTATCAGTCAGGAGAAGGGTACAAAAGAATTCACAAGGCGTTAGATATACCATGGAACACAGTGAAGACAGTCATCGTCAAGTGAAGAAAATATGGCACAACAGTGACATCACCAAGAATTGGACGTCCCTCCAAAATTGATGAAAAGACCAGAAGAAATCTGGTCAGGGAGGCTGCCAAGAGGCCTACAGCAACATTAAAGGAGCTGCAGGAATATCTGGCAAGTACTGGCCGTGTGGTACATGTGACTACAATCTCCTGTATTCTTCATATGTCTGGGCTATGGGGTAGAGTGGAAAGACGGAAGCCTTTTCTTGCCAAGAAAAACATCCAAGCCCGTCTAAATTTTGCAAAAACACATCTGAAGTCTCCTAAAAGCATGTGGGAAAATTTGCTCTGGTCTGATGGAACCAAGGTTGAACTTTTTGGCCATAATTCCACAAGATAGGTTTGACCCAAAAAAAACACTGCACATTACCAAAAGAACACCATACCCACTGTGAAGTATGGTGGTGGCAGCATCATGCTTTGGGGCTGTTTTTCTGTAGCTGGAACAGGGGCCTTAGTAAAGGTAGAGGGAATTATGAACAGTTCCAAATACCAGTCAATGTTGGCACCAAACCTTCAGGCTTCTGCTAGAAAGCTGAACATGAGGAGGAACTTCATCTTTCAGCATGACAACGACCCAAAGCATAAATCCAAATCAACAAAGGAATGGCTTCACCAGAAGAAGAATAAAGTTTTTTGGAATGACCAAGCCAGAGCCCAGACCTGAATCCCATTGAAAATCTGTGGGCTGTGCACAGGAGAAGCCCTCGCAATCTGACAGATTTGGAGTGTTTTTGCAAAGAGTGGGCAAATATTGCCAAGGCAAGATGGGCAATGTTGATTGACTCATACCCAAAAAGGCTTAGTGCTGTAATAAAACCAAAAGGTGCTTCAGCAAAGTATTTTAAGGGTGTGCACACTTATGCAACTCTATTATTTTTAGTTTTTTAATTTTATTTCTCCCCCCCCCCCCCCCACCTAAAAGATTTCATTTTTTTTCAACTGAGTTGTATAGTTTATAGGGCACATTAAAGGTAGAAAGGTTCTGAAATTATTTGTCTCATTTTTTTACATCACAGAAACCTGACATTTTAAGAGGGGTGTGTAGACTTTTTATATCCACTGTATATGTAATGACTACACACACTTTGCGTTAATTTCTTTACTTTTTGCTATAATTACGTTAATTTTATTATGCATTATTTGGGTTTATATTCCAGCACAAGTACCGATATCTTCATTTAGGGTGCATTGGGTCCTGAGCAGGCGGTGATTTCTGTGAAACGCGTAGACCATGCAGTATATACTCACACTTTCGTTCTGAATAATACCTGTAAATTAGGTTTTCAAATCCTTTTTTTGTACATGTATGAAGTTTTAGGGACCATGGATGTCCTGCTGTATTTAACCACCTCCCTACCGGCCACTGTATATATACGTCCTGCATTTAAAGCTAAATACCGGTGTTATGGCAGCAGATAGCTGCCATAACCCTGGTGTTTTTTTTAAACTGCAGGCGATCGGCTTTCCAATAAGGGTGGTCCCAGTGGTGGATTCACTGCGAGATCACCCTCCAGGATGGCAGAAGAGGTGCCCCCCCCCCTCCCGCCGCGTCCCGGTCCTTTTCCCCGCTTACCGGAGCGGGGAAAACGATCGGGTCCCGGATCCTCACAGACAGGATGTCGAGTGAGGGCAAGCTTGCCCTCACTCGACTCTATTGTCTTGGAGGACCGGAGCGACGGCAAACGTAGTTGCCTAGCAACCGACTTAAAGGTCCCTTTTTTTTTTTTTTTTTTTTATTTCTATCTTTTTTAGTGTACTTGTGAGATCTGAGGACTTTTTGACCCCAGATCTCACAAAAAACAGGTCCTGTCGTGCCTATTTCTATTACAAGGAATGTTTACAAAAAAACACGGCTCAACTGGCTATTTTTTACCACCCCCAACCGCAAGTGTCAACTTGTTATGGCGTCCCACACTACAAACTCAGACTTTCTGCCTTCTCCGTAGATCACATCTTTGACAAAGTGAACCCTGAGATGCAAGCACTGGGTCTGCAATGTAAATGCCTTGGAGGAGGGAAGATCGAACACAACAGCGCGGAGAAGAAGATCCGGGTGTACGGCGAATCTACTGTACGTATGTTTATGGCTGTACTGCCGTGCATGCTAAAGCAATATAAAAGGGGGTGTGTGCCCATGGCACCCAAACATGCATACACGCTCATCAAACGCAGCAGACCCCCAGAATAAAGAATGTGAGCATGCATTTTTTAAGACAGGTGTGTGTTGTTTTGTTTTTTAGCCTGTATGTGGACATTGATGGTCCCATATGCATGCGCACAGGGTGTGCCAGGTGTGCCTAGGCACACCCTAATCACCCATAGTTGCCAACTGTTTTGAATGACATGCACATTCATTTGGACAAATCTCCTTTCCTCTACCTCCTCCCCCAGCAGTTTCAGGAGGACTGCAGGAACATTCCCAAGATGGACCCTGCCTCCTCCTTGCTTTCTTCTAGTACTGCAATTAAGTTTGAGTGGGCAGGATGGGGATATGCCCGGCCTCAGAGGCTGCGCCCAGCCCGCCTTCTTCTGGTTGTGTGTCGTGTGCACTGAGCGGAAGAATTCAAAAGGGAGCATGTGCTCAAATTATATACAGTATTAAAATATACATATTGCTCAAAAAAATTAAAGGAACACCTTTTAATCAGAGTATAGCATAAACTCAATTAAAATCCTGGAATATTGATCTGGTCAGTTAAGTAGCGGAGGGGGGTTGTTAATCAGTTTCAGCTGCTTTGGTGTTAATGAAAAGGTGCACTAGATGGGCAACAATGAGACAACCTCCAAAACAGAAATGGTTTTACAGGTGGAGGCCACTAACATTTTTTTTTTCCCTAGTCATCTTTTCTGACTGTTTGTCACTAGTTTTGCATTTGGCTAGGGTCAGTGTCACTACTGGTAGCATGGGACGATACCTGGACCCTATAGAGGTTTCACAGGCAGTCCAACTCCAGGATGACACATCAATACGTGCCATAGCCAGGAGGTTTGCTGTTTCTCCCAGCACAGTCTCAAAATCATGGAGGATATTCCATGAGACAGGCAGTTACTCTAGAAGAGCTGGACAGGGCCGTAGAAGGTCCCTAACCCATCAGCAGGACCGGTATCTGCTCCTTTGTGCAAGGAGGAACGGGATGAGCACTGCCAGAGCCCTACAAAATGACCTCCAGCAGGCCACTGGTGTGAATGTCTCTGACCAATCAGAAACAGACTTCATGATGGTGGCCTGAGGTCCTCTAGTGGGCCCTGTGCTGACTGCCCGGCACTGTGGAGCTCAATTTGCCATTGAACACCAGAATTGGCAGGTCCACCACTGGCACCCTGTGCTTTTCACAGATGAGATCAGGTTCACCCTGAGCACATGTGACAGATGTGGAAGGGTCTGGAGAAGCCATTGAGAACATTATGCTGCCTGAAACATCGTTCAGCACGACCAGTTTGCTGGTGGGTCAGTGATGATCTGGGGAGGCATATCCATGGAGGGACACACAGACCTCTGCAGGCTAGACAATGGCACCTTGACTGCCATTAGGTATTGGGATGAACTCTTTGGACCCATTGTCAGACCCTACACTGGTGCAGTGGGTCCTGGGTTCCTCCTGGTACACGACCATGCTCTGCCTCATGTGGTGAGTGTATGTAGCCAGTTCCTGGACGATGAAGGAATTAATACCATTGAATGGCCCCCACGCTCGCCTGACCTAAATCCAATAGAAAATCTCTGGGACATTATGTTTTGGTCCATCTGATGCCGACAGATTGCACCTCAGTCTGTTCAGGATCTCAGTGATGCCCTGGTCCAGATCTGGGAGGAAATACCCCAGGACACCATCCGTCTTCTCACTAGGAGCATGCCCCGATGTTGTCAGGCATGCATACAAGCACGTGGGGGCCATACAAACTACTGAGGACCATTTTGAGTTGGTGCAATGAAATTTCAGCAAAATGGACTAGCCTGCTGCATCATTTTTCACTTTGATTTTCGGGGTGTCTTTGAATTCAGCCCTCTGTAGGTTGATCATTTTTAATTTCCATCAAACAATATGGCATCCTTTCCTTCCTAACACATTACCCAGTCCATACCAGTATAGATCCTAACACATTACCCAGTCTATACCAGTATAGATCCTAACACATTACCCAGTCCATACCAGTATAGATCCTAACACATTACCCACTCCATACAAGTATAGATCCTAACACATTACCCAGTCCATACCAGTATAGATCCTAACACATTACCCAGTCCATACCAGTATAGATCCTAACACATTACCCAGACCATACCAGTATAGATCCTAACACATTTCCCAGTCCATACCAGTATAGATCCTAACACATTACCCAGTCCATATCCGTATAGATCCTAACACATTACCCAGTCCATATCAGTATAGATCCTAACACATTACCCAGTCCATACCAGTATAGATCCTAACACATTACCCAGTCCATACCAGTATAGATCCTAACACATTACCCAGTCCATACCAGTATAGATCCTAACACATTACCCAGTCCATACCAGTATAGATCCTAACACATTACCCAGACCATACCAGTATAGATCCTAACACATTACCCAGTCCATATCAGTATAGATCCTAACACATTACCCAGTCCATACCAGTATAGATCCTAACACATTACCCACTCCATACAAGTATAGATCCTAACACATTACCCAGTCCATACCAGTATAGATCCTAACACATTACCCAGTCCATACCAGTATAGATCCTAACACATTACCCAGACCATACCAGTATAGATCCTAACACATTACCCAGTCCATACCAGTATAGATCCTAACACATTACCCAGTCCATATCAGTATAGATCCTAACACATTACCCAGTCCATACCAGTATAGATCCTAACACATTACCCAGTCCATACCAGTATAGATCCTAACACATTACCCAGTCTATACCAGTATAGATCCTAACACATTACCCAGTCCATACCAGTATAGATCCTAACACATTACCCAGTCCATACCAGTATAGATCCTAACACATTACCCAGTCCATACCAGTATAGATCCTAACACATTACCCACTCCATACCAGTATAGATCCTAACACATTACCCACTCCATACCAGTATAGATCCTAACACATTACCCAGACCATACCAGTATAGATCCTAACACATTACCCAGTCCATACCAGTATAGATCCTAACACATTACCCAGTCCATATCAGTATAGATCCTAACACATTACCCAGTCCATACCAGTATAGATCCTAACACATTACCCAGTCCATACCAGTATAGATCCTAACACATTACCCAGACCATACCAGTATAGATCCTAACACATTACCCAGTCCATACCAGTATAGATCCTAACACATTACCCAGTCCATATCAGTATAGATCCTAACACATTACCCGGTCCATACCAGTATAGATCCTAACACATTACCCAGTCCATACCAGTATAGATCCTAACACATTACCCAGTCCATACCAGTATAGATCCTAACACATTACCCACTCCATACAAGTATAGATCCTAACACATTACCCAGTCCATACCAGTATAGATCCTAACACATTACCCAGTCCATACCAGTATAGATCCTAACACATTACCCAGACCATACCAGTATAGATCCTAACACATTACCCAGTCCATACCAGTATAGATCCTAACACATTACCCAGTCCATATCAGTATAGATCCTAACACATTACCCAGTCCATACCAGTATAGATCCTAACACATTACCCAGTCCATACCAGTATAGATCCTAACACATTACCCAGTCTATACCAGTATAGATCCTAACACATTACCCAGTCCATACCAGTATAGATCCTAACACATTACCCAGTCCATACCAGTATAGATCCTAACACATTACCCAGACCATACCAGTATAGATCCTAACACATTACCCAGTCCATACCAGTATAGATCCTAACACATTACCCACTCCATACCAGTATAGATCCTAACACATTACCCAGACCATACCAGTATAGATCCTAACACATTACCCAGTCCATACCAGTATAGATCCTAACACATTACCCAGTCCATATCAGTATAGATCCTAACACATTACCCAGTCCATACCAGTATAGATCCTAACACATTACCCAGTCCATACCAGTATAGATCCTAACACAATACCCAGGCCATACCAGTGTAGATCCTAACACATTACCCAGTCCATATCCGTTTCGATATCCAGCATGAGATTTTTGTCCATTGAGATCTGATGTGTTTTCAAAGTGTTCCTTTTAATTTTTTTGAGCAGTGTACATACACTCTAACACACACACACACACACACTCACACACACATGGTCATTTGAACTTTTGGGTGTGCATACCTATGGATGGTCCACTAAAAAAAAAAAAAACAATGCATGCCAAGTGCACAAGTTTAAGGGCCCATTCACCTTTGTGCTTGGGGAAAGGCACACTAAAATGTGTTAACGAGTGTTACCACAAAGCATCACTTCACATGTGTTGCATTGTGGCGCCAATCATTATAAATGGAACCCCAATGCATTGTACAGTAAATTCCAACACATGACAGACTATGGTGTGCCACAACGCTGCATAACCAAAAAAAGGATCATAATGAATAGACTGATTTAACACATTTGCAAAATTGAACACTATAGTGTGATTGGGCCCGCAGTGCACATTTAAAAGGTGAATACAGTATTAAAACAAGCTGCAGCGCTGCTAGAGATGTAGGCTGTTTTTGCTATACATGTTAGTGGCTTGTCTGTCATGCTGATCCAAAGAATTCAAGGCTTTCTTAGACACTGCCTCTGAGATTTTCTGACTTCACTTGCTACATGCTTAAAGTGGTATTAAAGCTAAAAGCAGACATTTATTTTATTGCAGCTAAGCAAATTCTTAGATGGGATTGCTGCATTTGTTTTGGTTTTTTTTCTAGGCTTTCTTTCCTTTATTTTCACCTGACAGTTTTAGTTTTTTTTTTTTTTAACACAATAGTACATTTTTATTGCAAATTAAGTTAGGCTCCTTTTCACACGGTCCGCTGTCCTGTGTGGACCGTTCTCTGCTCAGCAGGGATCGATCCGCCGATCCCCCGCTGAGCAGGCGGATGACAGCTCCGTCTCCGCACTGTGTGCAGAGAGGGAGGTGTCAGAGCCCCGCTGCTCTCTATTGGGTTCTCATCCGATCCCATCCCCTGGACGGATGGAAAATATGGTTTCCATCCGTCCGGATTTCATGGACCGGATCAGATGCGGATGGCAGCGAGTATCAGCGGACATGTCACAGCTGACATCCGCTGCCCCATAGGGATGCATGGAGGATCCGATCAGGTCCGCCTAAAAATCTGACGATCGGATCGGATCGTTCGTGTGAAAGGAATCCTTACAGGTACAAAAAACAAACCGTACATAAGAACAAGGCAATGACTAACCAAGTCATAAACATTTTGGTATGTGAAAGCCCAAGGGCAAGCATAAATCCAGCTTGAAGAAAACCATTATTGCAGTAGGAATAATAAAACAACTACAAAATGTTTATTTTTTTGTTTTGTTTATTTTTTTGTTTTGTTTATTTTTTTGTTTTGTTTATTTTTTGTTTTGTTTATTTTTTTGTTTTATTTTGTTTTTTTTTTTTAGTTTTTGTTTTGTGTTTTGTTTTTTGTTTAGTTTGTTTATTTTTGTTTGTCCTCATGCACTGATATGAAAAAAACAGATTTTTTTTTTTAATTCTTCCTAGGGATACGGCAGAGCAGATCACTCCGTCACAGTGGAAAAACTCAGACACGCCTACAAGGACTATGAAGTGGTGTGGGAGGACAAGAAGTGACACCGCCCCTGGCTCTCTGTCCACCATACCATGTGCCTGGCAGAAGTGAGACCTTCAGCACCACTTTGCCTGCAATTATTTCTAAACATTGTATAAAGATTTACATAAGAAGTTAAACATTGATCATGTTAATAAAATGAACAGTGAGAATGATTTATCCTTGGATCTTGCTTGTTTCACCTTCAGTCTTCTGCCCACATCTAGAACAGGAATGACAATGTTACCTTCTTCATAAAAGAGTGACAATGTTACCTTCTTCATAAAAGAATGACAATGTTACCTTCATAAAAGAATGACAATGTTACCTTCTTCATAAAAGAATGACAATGTTACCTTCATAAAAGAATGACAATGTTACCTTCTTCATAAAAGAATGACAATGTTACCGTCATAAAAGAAGGCAAAGAGATCATCACACCACTGCCATGCATATATCAGAATTGTTCTCTGCCAATAGAATTGTCATTTCTGTTTAGTTAGTCTTCTGATCCAAACAGGACAGCCAAGTTGGAGACCTCACATTTCTCAAAGGCAGTTAAAGTGTCACTAAAACCACATCATAAAAACTACCAATAAGGCTCCGTTCACATTATAGCGTATGGATCACGGGCAGAACCGCCGCGGTTCCGCCCACGATCGGGAGATTATTGCAAATCGCGGGACGCCTGTGCGTTGCCCGTTGATTTGAAATAGACCCCCAAACGCTGAGCGATGTTGCCGCGATTTCCGCCTGCCGAATCGCGGTAACATCGCGCAAAAAAAATCGCGGGACGCAATACGATCCAAAGAAGCTCTTGTACTTTTTTGGTCGTATTGCGTCCCCCGATTTTTTTTTTTGCGCGATGTTACTTTGCGCGATGTTACCGCGATTCGGCAGGCGGAAATCGCGGCAACATCGCTCAGCGTTTGGGGGTCTATTGCAAATCAACGGGCAACGCACAGGCGTCCCGCGATTTGCAATAATCTCCCGATCGCGGGCGGAACCGCGGCGGTTCTGCCCGTGATCCATACGCTATAATGTGAACGGAGCCTAAATGTTGTTTTTACCAATCCATGCTGTTCATTTCTCACTCCCTGTGAGATTCATTTTCTGTTTCTGCAAAAAACCTGGTTGATCCTGCTGTTTTTTTTTTTTATCTGAAAAAAAGTTTTATTGTACATAATAGTATAAAATACAAACATTCCAAGTATAGACTCCATAAGTAGAAAAAAGATAATTTAGGAAAATGTTTCCCTTCTATATGGAGTACGTACCATTCATCAACATATGTGTTCAGTTAAGAAAAAATACCAATCTAAACAAACAGAAAAAAATAAATGAAACAAATTTGTTCAGTGTGTGCATTCCTCATATAAGCATATATATCAGTGATGGCGAGCCTTGGCGCCCACATGTTTTGAAACTACATTTCCCATGATGCTCATGCACTCTGCAGTGTAGTAGAGCATCATGGGAAATGAAGTTCCAAAACATCTGGGGTGCCAAGGCTTGCCATTACTGATATCTATAATATGCTGAATTTGCCCATAATAAGATGACATTCCATTGGCACTAACCACTTGCTGCCGGCGACCTGCTGCCACTGTGATTGGACAGAGTGGGAGCCAATCAGCGCATCCGCTGGGACCCGCAAAGGGTTAGGCTCGATTTGCACTTATGCATGTTGTTGGTGGGAACCCATGGTAAAAAAAAAAAATATATATATATATATATACACACACACACCCTGCATTTCTGCAAAAAGCGTGAAAAAAACAAAAACGCATTGGTGTGAATGGAGCCTTACCGAGAGAGGCAAATTGCCGTTCTGCTAGTAAGGGAGACCAAGATCGTGCGTTTCTGCTAAGCAGGAACACGGATCTTTGTCTTCTCACAGCCAAACCACCCCCCACACAGTTAGAAAGCACTCCCTAGGAGGACATCTAACCTTTTGATCGCCCCTTATGTTAACCCTTTCCCTGCCAGTGTCATTAGTACAGTGACAGTGCATTGTTTTTAGCACTGATCACTGTATTAGTGTCACTGGTCCCCCAAAAAGTGTCACTTAACCACTTTAAGACCGGAAGGATTTGCCCCCTTAATGACCAGGCCCTATTTTGCGATTCAGGACTGCGTTACTTGAATGGACAATTGCACGGTCGTGTGACGCTGTACCCAAATAAAATTGACATCCTTTTTTTTTTTCCCCCCACAAATAGAGCTTTATTTTGGTGGTATTTGATCACCTTTGCGATTTTTTTTTTTTTTTTTTTTTTTTTTTTTTTTTTGCGCTATAAACAAAAAAAGAGCAACCATTTTGAAAAAAAAAATATTTTACACATTCTGCTATACAACATTCTCAAAAAAAAAAAAAATCTAAATTTAACGTTATAGGCCAATTTGTTTTCTGCTACATATTTCTGGTAAAAAAAAAAAAAAAAGATCCCAATAAGCCTATTTTGATTGGTTTGCGCAAAAGTTATCGCGTCTGCTAACTACGGGAAAGATTTATGTAATTTTTAATGTGTTTTTCTTTTTTTACTAGTAATGGCGGTGATCTGCGATTTTTAGTGGGATTTTGACATAGCGGCGGACAGATCGGACCCCTGACTGACATTTTTGACACTTTTGGGGGGACCAGTGACATTACTACAGTAATCAGTGCTATACATATGCACTGTTACTGTAATAATGACACTGGCAGGGAAGGGGTTAACAGTATAGGTGATCAAGGGGTTAAATGTGACCCGAGGGGAGTGATTCTAACTGTATGGGGAAGAGACTTGTGAAATGACCATAGAGACATGTGATCCTATATAGAAGGATCACAGGGGCTCTGTGATCATTCTAGAGAGAACGGTGAGCTGTGTTTACAACAGCTGACCGTCATCCTCTCTCAGTGGGGAGCGATCGCGGGTGTCAGGCGGCAATCGGAGCCACCTGACACCCGCATCGGTTTCCCCGCTGACGTGCGCTCGCCCCCTAGCTCCTCCCAGGCGGGCAACGTATCCCTACGTCGCTTTGCCTGTACGAGCCAGCCTGCGGCAATAAATATACAAGAGGCGGTCGGCAGATGGTTAAGTGTCAGATTTGTCCACCGCAATGTTGCAGTCCCGCTAAAAATCACTGATCTCCGCAATTACTAGTAGAAAAAAAAATAAATTCCAAACCAATGAAAATACAGTACGCTTAGTGGGATTTTTTTTTTACCAAAAATAGGCAGCAGAAAAATGATGAAGAAGTTAGATTTTTTAATTAGATATGTTTTATAGCAGAAAGTAAATTATTTTTTATTTTTTCAAAATTGTTGGTCATTTTTTTGTTTATAGGGCAAAAAATACAAACCGCACAGGGGATCAAATACCACCAAAAGAAAGCTCTATTTGTGGGGGGGGAAAAGGACAATTTTATTTGGGTACAGCGTCGCACGACCGTTCAATTGTCAGTTAAAATAACGCAGTGCTGTATCACAAAAAATGGCCTGGTCATGAAGGGGGTAAACTTTCCAGAGCTGAAGTGGTTAACATTCAACCTCCTTCTCCGGCTCACGGATCATCTTCAGATATGAAGCAATCTGGTAAGAATAAGCTGTGAAGGAGCCACCCTGGGAGCCATTCCTGCAAAAATTTTGGGAATTTTTTAGGCGTGTTCCTAAATTGAATCATGTTTTTTTTCCAGCTTACTATGTCATTAACCGGTTGGATCCACTGCTGACATGTAGGGGCCTGAAGTGATTAGCAGAATATTGCTATTCGTTTTCTAGCTAACCAATGCAGCCTGATAAGTGCAACATAATTGGGAGGAGGATAGAAGTCTAAACTAGACCACCTAGAATGCAAATAATCCAATTTAATCCAAGTTTGTATGTGATACATATGATCAGGGCCGCTATTAGAAATCATGGGGCCCCATACACTCCTGATGGGGCCCCCTCAACCATGCTTACCCCCACCTACCCTCAAGGGGTATGGCAGAAAAGCAGCACTGACTATCCATCTACTCCCCGAAAATAAAAATTAAAGTCCCTCCTCTGCTCCCCTGTTAACCTGATGGGGCCTAGGGAAATGTAATGTAAGCCCTGGTAAGAGAGTAGGAGGAGGAGGGGGAGGGGGGGGGGGTCTAGTAAAATCCATTTATTCATTTAGGCAACGCTGTATCTTGGCCTAGGACGACAAGGCCCAGGCCTAGGGCGGCACTTTCCAGGAGGTGCCCAACAAAAGATGCCCCTGGGTCTTATAAGGGTGGACTGGGTTCTGGAGTAAAATCTGTCTGGCGCCCCCAAAAAGACCCATATTATACATGGGAGGTCAGTGTATATTTAATATTTGGATATATATATTGGATATATATATATATATATTGTATATATATAATACTATGGGGGTCAATGTGTATATATATAATATATTGGGGTTCAGTGTATATATAATACATGGGGTGATGGGGGGGGGGGGGATCAGTGTATATATAACACATAGGGGTCAGTGTATATATAATACATGGGGTGATGGGGGGGGATCAGTGTATATATAACACATAGGGGTCAGTGTATATATAATACATGGGGTGATGGGGGGGGGATCAGTGTATATATAACACATAGGGGTCAGTGTATATACAATATATGGGGTGATGGGGGGGGGATAAGTGTGTATATATAACACATAGGGGTCAGTGTATATATAATATATGGGGTGATGGGGGGGTCAGTGTATATATAACACATAGGGGGGTCAGTGTATATATAATACAAGGGGTGATGGGGGGGGAATCAGTGTATCTATAACACATAGGGGGGTCAGTGTATATATAATATATGGGGTGATGGGGGGGGTCAGTGTATATATAACACATAGGGGGGTCAGTGTATATATAATACATGGGGTGATGGGGGGGGGGGAATCAGTGTATCTATAACACATAGGGGTCAGTGTATATATAATATATGGGGGGTCAGTGTATCTATAATACATGGGGTGATGGGGGGGGAAATCAGTGTATATATAACACATAGGAGTCAGTGTGTATATATATATATATATATATATATATATATATATATATACAGTGGCGGCTGGTGCTCAACATTTTTGGGGGGCGCAAAAAGAAAAATGTAATCGGTATTGCTTTGCGGCAAAAAACGCGGTAAAAAATTGCGTGACTTTGAGGTCATGGTACAGGCATGGCACAGGCATGGCACAGGTGATGGTATAGGCATGGCACACGTGATGGTACAGGCATGTCACAGGTCATGGTAAAGGAGATGGTATAGGCATGGCACAGGTCATGGTAAGGGCATGGCACAGGTCATGGTACAGGCATGGCACAGATGATGGTATAGGCATGGCACAGGTCATAGTACAGGCATGGCACAGGTCATGGTACAGGCATTACACAGGTCATGGTAAGGGCATGGCACAGGTCATGTTACAGGCATGTCACAGGTGATGGTATAGGCATGTCACAGGTGATGGTATAGGCATGTCACAGGTCATGGTAAGGGCATGTCACAGGTCATTACACAGGCATGGCACAGGTCATGGTACAGGCATAGCACAGGTCATGGTAAGGGCATGGCACAGGTGATGGTACAGGCATGTCACAGGTGATGGTACAGTCATGTCACAGGTCATGGTAAGGGCATGTCACAGGTCATGGTAAGGGCATGACACAGGTCATGGTAAGGGCATGACACAGGTCATGGTACATGCATGTCACAGGTCATGTTAAGGGCATGACACAGGCATGGCACAGGTCATGGTACAGGCATGGCACAGGCGATGGTAAGGGCATGGCACAGGTGATGGTATAGGCATGTCACAGGTCATGGTAAGGGCATGTCACAGGTCATGGCACAGGTCATGGTACAGGCATGTCACAGGTCATGGTAAGGGCATGGCACAGGTCATGGTACGGGCATGGCACAGGTCATGGTACAGGCATGGCACAGGTCCTGGTAAGGGCATGGCACAGGTCATGGTAAGGGCATGGCACAGGTCATGGTATAGGCATGTCACAGGTCATGGTAAGGGCATATCACAGGTCATGGCACAGGTAATGGTACAGGCATGTCACAGGTCATGGCACAGGTCATGACACAGGCATGGCACAGGTCATGGTACAGGCATGGCACAGGTCATGGTAAGGGCATGGCACAGGTCATGGTACAGGCATGTCACAGGTCATGGTACAGGCATGTCACAGGTCATGGTAAGGGCATGGCACAGGTGATAATATAGGCATGTCACAGGTCATGGTAAGGGCATGTCACAGGTGATGGTACAGGCATGTCACAGGTGATGGTATAGGCATGTCACAGGTCATGGCACAGGTCATGACACAGGCATGGCACAGGTGATGGTACAGGTGATAGTACAGGCATGTCACAGGTCATGGTAAGGGCATGGCACAGGTCATGGTACATGCATGTCACAGGTGATGGTATAGGCATGTCACAGGTCATGGTAAGGGCATGTCACAGGTCATGTCACAGGTCATGTCACAGTCATGTCACAGGTCATGTCACAGGCATCTCACAGGCATGTCACAGGTCATGTCACAGTCATGTCACAGGTCATGTCACAGGTAATGTCACAGGTCAGGTCACAGGCCATGTCACAGGTCATGTCACAGTCATGTCACAGGTCAGGTCACAGGTCAGGTCACAGGTCATGTCACAGTCATGTCACAGGTCAGGTCACAGGTCAGGTCACAGGTCATGTCACAGTCATGTCACAGGTCAGGTCACAGGTCATGTCACAGTCATGTCACAGGCATGCCACAGGTCATGTCACAGGTCATGTCACAGTCATGTCACAGGCATGCCACAGGTCATGTCACAGGTCATGTCACAGGTCATGTCACAGGTCATGGCATCACGCTGCAGCGGCTTCAATCACTTACCTGCTCTCCTGGGCTGCCTGCGAGACGTCAGCGGCGCTGCTCCTCTCCTCGAGTCCTCTTCTTCCTTCTTCTGACGGCGGCGGGAACCGGTCCGGCGGGACGGAGATCGGATCGGGCGGTGAGTGAGACGTCCACAGCGCTGCTCCTCTCCTCGAGAGTCCTCTTCTTCCTTCTTCTTTTCTTACGGCGGCGGGCAGGCAAACCACCTCTCTCTGGCAGATCGTCATGCTACATTGGTCCGGCGGGAAGGAGATCGGGCGGTGACGGTGACTGACTGACGCACGCACTGGCACCGCCCCCAACTACGTCAGCACGGTCAGGATGAATGATGATTGGTCCAGGCTGGAGTCTGGACCAATCACAGCCAGGACATCACAAAAGTGGGGAGTGTCGGGGCGCATTGCTCTGCGCCCCGGTGACCCCCAGAAGGCTGCCAATCGGCGCCTCTGCCTGCTGCACGTGGGGTGGAACCCCCCCCCTAGTGGGCTAAAAATTGAATTTTTTTTCTTTTATCTTTTTTTTTTTAAATCTTTTTTTTCTTTTTTTTTGGGGGGAGGGGGGCGGCTATCACAGGTCTATTCTTCACTTTGGATTTGGAGTGCTATTCCCATCCTAATTGTCACTACAACATCCCAATATCTTTTGGTAACGTTCTACCCTTTACTTTATCTACACAGCAATCCCTTGGGATTATTCCAAGCGACATCTCCACCATTCATTTACCCCGGCCACTGATGCTCCCTTTTTCTTGGGATGTCCATGTGGAGTGCCTCCTGGCCGCAGATGAGGCTACCACAGCTTCCGATAAAGACTCCTTGCCGATCTGGACAGACGTCCATAATACAACATTTTCACTAAATATTTTTACCTTATCCATATGGCTCCACTGTTAAGTGGGATTAGGGTTGCACTTTCTCCTGATGAAGTGGAATTGATCCACGAAACGCGTCGAGCTTACTAATGTGCATTTTTTAAACCTTCCAATATTTGGATCTCTTACACGGCAATGACTGCTACTTTACATTCCTCTCCAATGTGCATCCTACAAGATTTGCATCAATTGTCCAATACCATGTACTTTTTTTATGAATTGTCACATATGTAGAACATGCATTTATTGTTTATGTTATATATCATGATGAGATTCGTTATTAAATTGTTCTTTTTGTACTAAATATCTTATTGTCTATCTGCCAACCGTCCTCACACACCTCATACAAAGTCCCGTTCCCCCCCCCCCCCTCTTCCCATTTTTCCTGTCAGTACCTTCTGGCCTATCGGCTATATACTAAGTTTATTTTACAGATACTACATATATATCATATATCAATTATCAATATAATTTTTACTCAGTATGCTGATTGCCTTTTACCTGGTACCAACCATGTTTATCCCCCCCCCCCCCTCCACATTTATACATTAGGGATGGAGGCATGTACCATTCTCGGGACAATGCCTCATGTAAAGAAACAACTTTTTAATTATTTTGTTTTCTTTTTTGTTTTGTTTTTTAGCATGACGTAATTGCCAATACATATATTGGTTGTGCAATGAGGGGATCCTGCTGTTCTCTATCTCCAAATTCTGTCCATGTCCCCAATTCAACTAGGGATTTTGCAGAGCAGTGTTGGCTGCCTTGCACATGCTCAGTTTTCAGTGACTTTCTATGCTGAGTGTTTCCTCCCTATCAATCTGAGCAGCCCATGTGACTATAGAGTCACAAATGTGGGTGTATACACAGTGGTAAATGACAGACCACTCCCTCCCTCCCTACCTCCTCCTTCCTGTCCACTAACCAGCGTTTAAACACGAGGTGTGGGATATTACATCTTAATTGATGGAGGATTCTCCTCCCTGTTATGTTATAAGGTTGGAGCTTGTTAAGATGTTACACATAGCAAGCAACCCCATAAGAAGAAAATTTTCCCCAAGGATACCCCTTTACTCTGCCTCTCCACCATATGTGGAAAAACTTAGGAGGCAGGCTTTAAAGAGCAAGAAGACTCTTGGAGATATGTGCCAGGATCATAGCAGCTGATCTAATACATTCAGATTATCTGGTGTGGATTGTGAACCAGGGAAAAATCAGTGGTATTACTCATGGAATCTCAAGGTTCCTGCAGACCACCTTACATCCCCTTCAATTAACCCTTTAGAAATCTCTAACTTGTTCTGTGGCAGAAATAGCCCGTAAGATAGGATGACCAGACGTCCCCGGTTGGAGGACACTGTCCCCGATCCAAGTCTGTCCCCGGATTCAGGGCTGGATTAATGTAGACAGGGCATTCCATGCTGGCTGAGAAACAGCCTGGTGGCTCAGATGCAGATGCCCCCTGCTGGACGATCTCACTGCCTCTTCTGCTGCCGTTCAGTGGAGGAGAGGCAGAGCCATAAATTGACTGTGCGGAGGGCTGAGACCGGGAGGTGAGTAGAGGGGGGGGAGGGGGTGTTTGTACACAGGTGAGGGCAGTGGGGAAGCAGGGGTCGGGGCAGCTGCATGGAGAGATGTAGAGTTTAGCCTTTGTGGAGGAAGGGTTAAGAGGTGGCTGCAGAGATAATCTGTGAGAGAAGGGTGCAGAGGTGAGCTATGGATGTGGGGGCAGAAGTGTCCTCTGTGCATAGCAAACCTCTGAACCCTGCACTCTATGTCTAATATCCTCCTGTATATTATTTAGTCCTGTGCCCAGTGCTCTATGTATTATATAGCCCTGTGCCCAGTGATCTGTGTATTGTGTAGTCCTGTGCCCAGTGCTCTGTGTATTATGCAGTCCTGTACCCAATGCTCTTAGGATTATGTAGTCCTGTGCCCAGCACTCTGTGTATTATACAGTCCTGTGCCCAGCACTCTGTGTATTATACAGTCCTGTGCCCAGCACTCTGTGTATTATACAGTCCTGTGCCCAGCACTCTGTGTATTATGAAGTCCGGTACCCAGCGCTCTGTGTATTATGCAGTCCTGTACCCAGCGCTCTGTGTCAGGGCTGTCTTACCGAATGGGCACGCTGGGCAGTTGCCCGGGGGCCCCACTTGCTCGGGGGGCCCCACCTGCCCAGGGACTCAGCCCTAGCCAAGCATTGGTCTCGACTCTTGTGTGCATCCTGCTGCCGAACTTAGCAGGTGGCAAGCACCTATTGGCCCTCCGCTGCTGTCAGGCCACTTGGGCCATGGAGGGGGAGCCCACAACTGCAGGAATGCCGGTCTGCCTCCACAGGAATAGGCACACACAGGACAGTCGAGTCTGACTACCATCCATGTGTGTGATAATTTACATTTTTATTCCCGTGGGTGATTGTGTAGGCAGGGCCCCAGTGCACTTCATTGCCCGGGGGCCTTCAATGCTCTTAAGATGGCACTGCTCTGTGTATTATGTAGTCTTGTGCCCAGCGCTCTGTGTATTATGTAGTCCTGTACCCAGCGCTCTGTGTATTATGTAGTCCTGTGCCCAGTGCTCTGTGTATTATGCAGTCCTGTACCCAGCTCTCTGTGTATTATGCAGTCCTGTATCCATGTAACGCTCCTGCGTTTTTATAGTAAGCTGGATTTGCAGCTGCAGAATCTCCACTCAGTAGTCATGTAGAGATGTGTTGAAATACCAGATCCAACTCTCCAGACTCATCACTGTGGGCCTGTCTGCTTCAGCATACAGATATACACACACTCAATAAGATGTTCCTGGAGTGATAGGATGTATATGACAGTATGGAGGTGATGTGCTGAAGGGACAGGTGTGAGCAGTGACAGTAATGATAAGCACTTGATAGTAATGTTCAGGAGAGTAGTAGATGGTAATAGGTAGAATGCAGATAGGTTAGTAATCATGTATGGTAACAGGTGGTGAGGACAGCAGATGACATATACAGGATAGACTAACCCAGTGCAAGGATAGATGGTAGTAGACTCAAGAGCTAGCAATCTATGTAACAGTGCAGATGATAGAATTAGTAGCATAAGTTAGTTATGGAGGAATCCCCTGTGGGCTACTTATCACTAGTAAGGTTAGTAAGTAGAGGGGTCCGGTAGTGAGGGAGTGATCCGGTAGCGAGATACGGGATCAGTAGCGAGGTTCCGGTCTGTTCCAGGTAAAGAGAATAGCTGGAGGCTCCGGCAGCATAAGACAAGGCTTGTGAGCATGTGGTAACATTGAACGAACAATGTGAGAGAGAAAGCCGGCGATTGAAATAGCCGCTCAGAGCGGCGCTCAGCGATGATGTCATCCGGCTTAAAGGTATATGCGTTCCACCTAACTAAAAAGGTGGGACGCAATATGAAAAGGAAAATGGGCAATAAGGGTACCAAAAGTACCAGAATCTTACAGTACCCCCCTTAAGGCCGGCTCCGGAAGGCCTATAGCACTGGTTTCTCCAGGTATTTAGAGTGAAATCTTCGTATAAGCCTAGGTGCGTGAACATCAGAAGTATCCAACCAGGTGTCGTCTTGGGGTCCATAGTTCTTCCATCTTATGAGATATTGGAGGCTTCCTCTGTGGATACGAGAATCCAAAATCTCCTTAATCTCATATTCTTCTCCGCCTTCAACTTGTACTGGAGGTGGAGGCAAGATGGTAGGCCTTATTCCTTGGTTAGGAACATGTGGTTTCAGTAGCGACACATGAAAGATGGGATGTATTCTGAGATCTGCCGGTAAGGTGAGTTGCACTGCAGCTTTTCCAATGAGTTTCTTAATTGGGAAGGGTCCCAGAAATAAAGGTCCAAGCTTTTTGCTAGGGATCTTTAACCTTAAATTTTTTGTCGATAGCCAAACGAGGTCCCCAATAGCATATTGCGGAGAAGGTCTTCTACGAAGGTCGTAGTACCTTTTTTGTTGACTATGAGCGTGTGAGATGGTGGTATTAAGTAAACCCAGACAGAGAGTCTTTTATTTGGGTAAGATAATCCGAGGCTACTGGGTTACTTGATGGTAGGATGCGTGGTGGAAGAAGTGTGGGATGAAACCCATAGTTCAAGTAGAACGGACTTTGCTTAGTAGTACTGTGGGTTGCGTTGTTATAAGCAAATTTCGTCAGAGGGAGGAGGTCCACCCAATTATCCTGTAGGTATGATGTGTAGCAACGCAGATATTGTTCTATACACTGGTTGACTCTTTCAGTCTGTCCGTTGGTCTGAGGGTGGTAAGGAGAAGTGAGCTTTCGCTCAATCCGTAATATTTGACATAGAGCTTGCCAAAACTTGGAAATAAACTGTGAACCACGGTCGGATAAAAGAGTCTTTGGATTCCATGTAACTTGAACACATGTTTCATTAGTAGTTCCGCTGTTTGTTTAGAAGGTAGTCTGCGAATAGCAATGAAATGTGCCATCTTTGTCAGATGGTCCACTGACACTAGAATGGTATTAAATCCTTTGGAAGGTGGTAGTTCTACTATAAAGTCTAAGGACACAACTTCCCATGGAACCTGGGGTATTGGTAGACTGCAGAGTAGACCAGATGGTTTTGTAGTGTCAATTTTGGACCTTGCACAGATGTCACATGAAGAAACAAATTTTTGTACAGACGTCTTCATATCAGGCCACCAAAACTGCCTGGTAAGCAAATTAAGAGTTTTCGTCATACCCATATGTCCTGCCATAGGCACATCATGTGACAACTCCAAGATCTTGGTGCGCATAGTAGGGGGTATGTAGAGTTTGCCGTTGTAATAGAGGAAGCCTTCTGCATCAGTACTTAGTTGTGGTGGAGGTGAATCCAATCCTATACTGTGCAAAATCTCTTCCTTCAGGGAACGAACAACACCAATAATACACGTTCATAGGGTATTATAGGAATAGAAGGGATTTCGGCGCAGTTATCTTCGGTTAATCGTGATAGCGCATCCGCTTTTTTATTTTTGTCTGCAGGCGTGTAGGTCACTAGGAAGTTGAATCTTAGGAAGAATAATGACCATCGTACCTGCCGGTGGGAAAGAGTTTTGTTAGTCTGGAGGTATTGAAGGTTTTTATGATCTGTATATATGAGTATTGGTAATCGGGTACCTTCAAGTAGATGTCGCCAATTCTCCAGTGCCAGTTTTATGGCAAGCAACTCCTTTTCACCCACTGGGTAATTCACCTCTGGGCTGCTTAGTGATTTAGAGAAGAAAGCAACTGGGTGGAGTGGTGAAGTATTTGTTGGTCGTTTAGAGAGAACTGCTCCTACTGCCAGGTTTGACGCATCTACCTCCAGAATATATTGGAGGGATGGGTCTGGATGGCGTAGTATGGGAGCAGAAGTAAAGCTTGATTTTAACAAGCGGAAAGCTCCATTTGCTTCTTCTGACCATTTGAATGGTTTCTTTATACTTGTAAGTTGTGTGAGAGGTCTCACAATAGCAGAGAAGTTCTTGATGAACTTCCTATAGAAGTTTGAAAATCCAAGGAATCGCTGTAATGCCTTACGAGTTGTTGGTATAGGCCAGTCCAGAATACAGGATATCTTGCTCATATCCATCTTGATTCCGGTTTTGGATATGATGTATCCTAGGAATAATATTTCTTCTTTATGAAATAGGCATTTTTTTAATTTCACGTATAGATTGTGTGCGAGTAATCTGGATAACACAAGTCTTACATGTTTTATATGTTCAGACAAAGATCGAGAATAAATAAGTATATCGTCCAGATATACCACAACACAGACATCAAGTAAGTCTCTAAAGATGTCGTTTATGAACCGTTGAAAAGCTGCGGGAGCATTACACAACCCGAATGGCATCACAAGATATTCAAATAATCCGTATCTGGTTCTGAATGCTGTCTTCCACTCATCTCCGTCACGGATTCGGATTAGGTTGTATGCCCCTTTTAGGTCCAATTTAGAGAAGTAGGTAGCCCCAGCCACTTGTTCAATGAGTTCAGGGATGAGCGGTAAAGGATAGCGATTCTTTATCGTAATGGTATTTAATTGCCTATAATCGATAATAGGCCTAAGACTTGAATCCTTATTGCGGACAAAGAAAAGTCCTGCAGCTGTGGAAGAAGTAGAGGGTCTGATGAACCCTTTTGTCAAATTCTCATCCAAGTATTCCTTGAGATGAGAGAGTTCATCCTGTGAAAGAGGATAGACATGACCGAAAGGCAATTTGCTGTTAGGGAGTAGATCGATAGTGCAATCATAATGGGGAGGCAACACTTGAGCATTTTTCTCAAGGAAAACTTCGGACAGATCCTGATAGCATAGTGGTGCAATCTCATCTGACACCACAGACAGGATCTTTCCATAAGATGGGAGGTTACACGTAATCTCGCAATAGTGAGAAGGGAAAGTTAGAGTCCGTGTTTTCCAATCTATGGTTGGTTGATGTGTGTGTAACCAGGGAAGTCCCAAAATAATGGGAAAATGGGGTGAAGATAGTACATCAAAAGTGGTGGTCTCCATATGAGACTCGTTAGCAGTGACAAGGAGTGCTTGTGTCTGATTGGTGATTGGACCAGAAGATAACGGAATACCGTTAATGAAACTAACAGAGACAGGTTTAGGTTTTGAAATAATAGGTATTTTATTTAAAGTAACAAAACGTGTATCGATATAGTTCCCACAAGATCCTGTGTCGATCATAGCCTTGGTGGTAATCCTAGTCTGGTCCCACTGTAATGTTAAATGAACAGAGATAGGGATTAGAAAAGGAAGTCGTTAATCCCCCTAGCAAGACATGTGAACACTCACCCTCTTTTTTGCGGACAAGGGGACAGACGCTTATCAAATGATCCGGGGATGCGCAGTACATGCAGAGGTTTCTGGATCTTCTCCTGGCTCGTTCAGTAGTTGATAAAGGTGGGCGTATGGTTCCTACCTCCATAGGAGTAGGGTCAACGGCCGAAATCCGAGAAGGACTAGACAATGGCATTCCCATTTTCTCAGCCTTTCTTTCTCGCAGTCGCCTGTCAATGTTGATACTGAGTTGTATTAAGGCATCCAAAGTGCCAGGTAAATCCGCTCGGGCGAGCTCGTCTTTAACGGCTTCTGACAACCCGAGTCTGAACTGAGTTCGCAGAGATGTATCATTCCACCCTGAATCAAGGGTCCATCTTTTGAACTCAGCTACAAAGTCTTCTACAGGTCTCCTTCCTTGTTTTAAAGCCCTCAATTGGATATCAGCAGTACTCTGCCTATTGGGGTCTTCATATAAGCTAGCGAGTTCCGCTAGGAATAAAGGATAGGAGTTGAGAAGATGATCATCTTTCTCAAAGAGAGAGTCTGCCCAGGCCCGTGGATCACCCGTTAAGTATGAAATAACGGTACAAACTTTAATTTGATCAGTAGGGTAAGTACGAGGTTTTAGCAAAAAAAGCAATTGACACGCGTTTTTGAATTCACAAAATTTTTTCCGATCACCTGTAAACACTAGAGGAGGGTTTATTTTAGGTTCAGGGGGCTGAGCAGCAGTAAGCTGTGAAAGACGGGTTACCTGCTGTCTCAGAGTCTGATTTTCATCTTTTACTTCAGTAAGAGCAAGTATTAATGCATTTACTTGTTGTGTTAATTGTGTCACTTGAGTGGGTAATTCTGCTGAATCCATTTTTTAGGTTCGTTCAATCTGTAACGCTCCTGAGTTTTTATAGTAAGCTGGATTTGCAGCTGCAGAATCTCCACTCAGTAGTCATGTAGAGATGTGTTGAAATACCAGATCCAACTCTCCAGACTCATCACTGTGGGCCTGTCTGCTTCAGCATACAGATATACACACACTCAATAAGATGTTCCTGGAGTGATAGGATGTATATGATAGTATGGAGGTGATGTGCCGAAGGGACAGGTGTGAGCAGTGACAGTAATGATAAGCACTTGATAGTAATGTTCAGGAGAGTAGTAGATGGTAATAGGTAGAATGCAGATAGGTTAGTAATCATGTATGGTAACAGGTGGTGAGGACAGCAGATGACATATACAGGATAGACTAACCCAGTGCAAGGATAGATGGTAGTAGACTCAAGAGCTAGCAATCTATGTAACAGTGCAGATGATAGAATTAGTATGCATAGATAGTAACAGTCCTTAATGTGCAGAGGTAGATAGTGTAAGTTAGTTATGGAGGAATCCCCTGTGGGGTACTTATCACTAGTAAGGTTAGTAAGTAGAGGGGTCCGGTAGTGAGGGAGTGATCCGGTAGCGAGATACGGGATCAGTAGCGAGGTTCCGGTCTGTTCCAGGTAAAGAGAATAGCTGGAGGCTCCGGCAGCATAAGACAAGGCTTGTGAGCATGCGGTAACATTGAACGAACAATGTGAGAGAGAAAGCCGGCGATTGAAATAGCCGCTCAGAGCGGCGCTCAGCGATGATGTCATCCGGCTTAAAGGTATATGCGTTCCACCTAACTAAAAAGGTGGGACGCAATATGAAAAGGAAAATGGGCAATAAGGGTACCAAAGGTACCAGAATCTTACAATCCAGCGCTCTGTGTATTATGTAGTCTTGTACCCAGCGCTCTGTGTATTATGCAGTCCTGTGCCCAGTACTCTGTGTATTATGTAGTCCTGTGCCCAGCACTCTGTGTATTATGTAGTCTTGTGCCCAGCTCTCTGTGTATTATGCAGTCCTGTGCCCAGTACTCTGTGTATTATGCAGTCCTGTGCCCAGCGCTCTGGGTATTATGCAGTCCTATACCCAGCTCTCTGTGTATTATGCAGTCCTGTATCGAGCGCTCTGTGTATTATGTAGTCTTGTACCCAGCGCTCTGTGTATTATGCAGTCCTGTGCCCAGCGCTCTGTGTATTATGCAGTCCTGTGCCCAGCGCTGTGTGTATTATGCAGTCCTGTGCCCAGCGCTCAGTGTATTATGTAGTCCTGTGCCCAGCGCTCTGTGTATCATGCAGTCCTGTGCCCAGCGCTCTGTGTATTATGCAGTCCTGTGCCCAGAGTTCTGTGTATTATGCAGTCCTGTGCCCAGCGCTCTGTGTATTATGCAGTGCTGTGCCCAGCGTTCTGTGTATTATGCAGTCCTGTGCCCAGCGCTCTGTGTATTATGCAGTCCTGTGCATAGTGAGAGACTAGCAACTTAATGTTGCAATAACCACAGCATCTCCTGAGTTAAAAGGAAGCTGTGGACATTGGTCTAGCTGAATCTTCTGGGTCTAAGGGAAAGGATAGTAGCACCCTCATTAAGGGAGGGAGTACTATGTCAAAGCCCAATAAACCACCTGGCTGCTATAAGGGGTACTGCTGCTAAGCTCCCAAGGCAAAGGGAAGTACTCACCACTGTTTTTCCCCTTTACCACAGCCACAGGGCTTGCTGTTCTATCCTCAAGGTCACATAAGGAGGATAGCGGCCAAAATCACCCCTTCGCAAGTTGCTGTCCCGACTGGGGAGCTGCAAAATTAGGCTGTGTGCTTCACACTGCAGCAGCAGCATACACCCCTTCTGGTATACCACCTTATTTTGAAAGGGGGGGGGGTGCTAGCAGACAACCTTTCTCCTCTTCTGCTGTCCCTCTAAGGCATTCTACCGTTTTCTGAACTCATCTCAGAAAAGGCACTTACCTGGCCCCCGATTTGCTTTTGCCTGCAGCCAACTGTGCTATCTTTCCATCCTCCTTCTCCATGAGGTGGGTCCAGAAGAGGTTCACACTCTTAGGAGCCTTCTGGCTCTTGGTAGCTGAAGAGCCTGTTACTTTCCCGCCGTTATGCGGGTCCGGTGACTCCTCCGCACCTTACACCCACTCCTGGGTTGCGCTGTGCATGCTCCGCCTCTTCCCTGTTCAGACGGGAAGTTCTGGTTTCAGAACGAGGCTTGGAGCGCACTGAGTCCTCCCCTCATCGCTGATGTTATGTGGCCGATCCTTTACAGCATGGCGCCCACTGTTTGCAGGGGAGGACAGGAGGAGACCCGAGCTGCTGAGTGGGGCAACAAGCGGAGGGACAACCATGATGTGTCCAAATTGCCTGTGCCACAAGAGGCGACCTGTGAGAAGCCCAAAAGGCGTGCAGGGAGAGTGCGGCCCTCACCGGCATTCCTGAACCTGCTTCTCAGGATTACCATCCGATTCTCTAGGTCAGGGGTGTCAAACTCAATTTAATCGCGGGCCGAATCGGCATTATGATTGCCTTCAAAAGGGCCAGATGTATCTGTAGGACTAGATGTCCAGAGCATCCCCTACCCTTACATAGGATGTCAAGAGCCTCACCACCATCAGAACTTGGGTCCCCCGCCCTACAGCCTCCCCACCATCAGAACTTGGGTCCCCCGCCCTCCAGCCTCACCACCATCAGAACTTGGGTCCCCCGCCCTCCAGCCTCCCCACCATCAGAACTTGGGTCCCCCGCCCTCCAGCCTCCCCACCATCAGAACTTGGGTCCCCCGCCCTCCAGCCTCCCCACCATCAGAACTTGGGTCCCCCGCCCTCCCTTAAATCACATTGCACTCCTCTTACCTTGTGCTGCTGCTGGGAAGAAGCTGGAGGCATTGCATGAGAGGTGAAATGGCCACATAAAATGGCCTGGAGGGTCAGATTCGGTCCGCGGGCCTTGTGTTTGAAACATGTGCTCTAGGTCTTCTGGTCAAAGAAAAAAAACAAATGTTTTGCTGTGGGAGAAACACAATCAATACTGAGGGACAAGGGGAAGGGTGGGGCCTTTTAACAGTTGTGAACTGATTGTGTTTCCTGTAGGGTGGAGCCTCTCATCTCCCATGTGTTGCCGCCCTGGAAGGGGAAGGGAGAAAATTTATTTCATTAACAAAACATGGCTGGTCAGGTGTTTCACCTTGCAAATAATGTAATCAACCGCCTCTTAATATTTTATCTTCTGTCCTGCATTGAAGGCATTCCATCCATCAACGTTTCACAAGTAAGAGCTCTGCTGTATGACACCAATATGGAGGATACAACATACCCAAGAACTGTGACCCTTGGTCACGGTATTCATATTCCACAAGTCTTGCAAGACATCTGCTGCCTCAGGTGATGAGATTTATGGCTTGTCAGGCAAAGTTTACATTCCAAGGTTTTCATAGTTGTTTAAAGCAGTGTTTCTCAACCTTTTTTCAGCTAAGGCCCCCTATAAAAATTATGGACAGGTTTGAAACACCATATTCTAAAACTGTAAAAAACTATTCTACTAGTTTTACACAATGCAACTACATCTACAGGTCCAAGTAGGATACCCAATGTTAGAGGTGAATTATAAAGTGTATTTAAAAAAATAAACTTTTGCGCAGGGGGTAGTGGGGACTCTTGAGGATATTACTACAATTAAAGTGCCCTTAAATATGACAGTGTGTCTGCTGGGTCTGGTGGAGGATCTGGCACCTCTACGGGCACAAAGAATTCTGCTATCAGTTACCCTGTTCTATGAGTGTAAGGCCATTCTTCTGCATTGGAGGGGGGCCGAGGCGCCATCGATGGCGTATTGGAAGGCACTAGTGAACAAAGTGCTACCATTCTACAAGGCAACATATCTGAACAGGGGATGCTTCAAAAAGTTTCAAAAGATATGGCAGAGTTGGACAGAGAACCCATCTACTCTTCGTTGAAGTAGTTGTGGTCCATCACTGGTGTGGGTGGTGGGTGCCTTTGGGGGAATATGTTGTGTTCCTCCGTTACTTGGGGAGGTAGCAAACTGAACCTAAGCCTAGCAGATACTACACAGTTGGGAATGGGTAGAGGAGGCTGACTTGTTGGTCTGAAGCCCATGTGGGGGAGACAACAACGTGTTAAGGTTCTCCGGGAAGGTTTCCACCTGTATTTCCTTGTATGCATTGAACTACACGGCATTGCACTGGGGTCAGGGAGGGCTGGGGGGGGGGGTGTAATTTTTGCACCTCTAGGTGCGGTATGTAGTAGTATGTTAAGTTATTTTTGTTTGTTGTTCTTTTGTATATGTGTGTTTCAAAATCAATAAAAAAAAAAAAAAATATATATATATATATATATATATATATATATATATATATATATATATACACACACACACACACACACAGTATATACTTTTGCAAACTGGTACTGACTAGTATTCCAATGTTTCCATCACTTAGCTAATGTGACCCCCACCACTGATGGAGAGGGGCAGGGGAGGGTCAAAAAAGGATTCTATGCAGGTGGCTGACATCCTCCTTATCAACTGATAACGCCATTGGTTGTTAGAACACCAGCAGCTAGAAGGTTTTAATTGTGTACAATGAAAGCTTGTGACTTAGTGTAACAAAAAAGGCAGCCTTCATCCACACAAGGGCTTGTATACAAATTTTGGCCAATTTTTAGGCATTTTGCTAAATCCCCCCTGAAGAAGGCACTCTGGTTGAGAGAGGCTGGTTTAAAGGGTCAGTCCACCAAAAACAACCTTTCAGCTTTATGTGGAGCTTGGTGGGCTTTGTCACCTACTGGATTCGTCCTCCAGTGGCCTCAATCTCCCAGCTTTATCTGGATTTATGTAGAAAAATATACTTAGTATATTACCACGCGCCACTGGGAAGGGGTGAATTTAGTATAATGTGCAATCTATTTAAATGGTTATAATTAAATACATAAATAAGTGAGGTAGAAGCTGCTGTAAAAAATGATGAGGTAGTTGTAAGTGATTGGTCTAAAAGGACCAAATACAGCGCTTGCTGTGATAATTACTAAATATACTGGTAGCAAATAAATTGTGATTGTATATAAAAACAAATAGTATAAATCCTATAAATCATGAGCTTTCAGTGAATATAAAGTGCATCAGTGTTGGATTAAGATTACTATATAAATAAATCACAAGCAATAATAGATTAAGAAATTCAGAATAAAACAGTGACTTTGGTGCTCAGTTATAAATATACAAATGTCCTTAGTGAAGGTGATTTTTCAAAGTTCAAACAAAAGTGCTCGTGCTCAGGCTTGATTGATATAGTCTCAGCTGTTTCTGATCCCAAGTGGGTAATAGGTTGGGTCACTTACCAAATGAAGTGGGTACTGAATGCCATACGGCACCAGGACCAAACAAACTTTGTAAGCCGCCTGGGCCAGATGGATCCCCTCTGGACGTTATCCCGTGGGCTGGCAACGGCCCCCTAGGCTCCAACAGTATATGGTCTGATGCAATGGGGAGGGAGAAAGAATGCTCCAAATAGTGTAGTATTAGGTTTATAGGCAGTTTATTTACCCAATTTGCGGGTTAAAGCATTTAAAAATATGTAGACAATAGCATTGGTGGTCAGCGGTGCGGGCTGCACGTCCTCCTCACGGAGCTGGCTCCCTGTTTGCGCTCCACCAACGTATTGTAACGACGCTATGCGTTCCCAGCTGACGCGTTTCGTCAGCTCTGAGGACGTCACCGGAAGTGACGAAAGGCGTCAACTTGGAACGCATAGCTTCGTTACGATACTTTGGTGAAACGCAAACCGGAAGCCGGTGACGTCCTCAGAGCTGACGAAACGCGTCAGCTTGGAACGCATAGCGTCATTACGATACGTTGGTGGAGAGCAAACCGGAAGCCGGAAGCCAGCTCCGTGAGGAGGACGTGCAGCCCGCACCGCTGACCACCAATGCTATTGTCTACATATTTTTAAATGCTTTAACCCAAAAATTGGGTAAATAAACTGCTTATAAACCTAATACTACACTATTTGGTGCATTCTTTCTCCCTCCCCATTGGATCTGACCGTATACTATTGGAGCCTAGGGGGCCGTTGCCAGCCCACGGGATAACGTCCAGAGGAGATCCATCTAGCCCAGGGGGCTTACAAAGTTCGTTTGGTCCTGGTGCCGTATGGCATTCAGTACCCACTTCATTTGGTAAGTGACCCAACCTATTACCCACTTGGGATCAGAAACAGCTGAGACTATATCAATCAAGCCTGAGCACGAGCACTTTTGTTTGAACTTTGAAAAATCACCTTCACTAAGGACATTTGTATATTTATAACTAAGCACCATAAGTCACTGTTTTATTCTGAATTTCTTAAGCTATTATTGCTTGTGATTTATTTATATATTGATCTGGATTTGCTCCTGTCCACCTTGGGGTGTTCCCATTCCCCATACATCTTTTTATGTTTCCTATTACAAATGATCTGAAAATCCAGAATTGCGGCAGTTTTAGTTTTTTGGCATAGGCCTTGAGAACCAAAAAGGTTTACCCCTGTTATAACTAAGAGGTCATTGTTGCCTAGATGCCCAGACAAGTTTAGTGACTGCTTTATGCGCCAGATACCTTATCCATAACTGATGTACATTCATTTTACAATTTTAAAGGACATACAGAGGCATCTCATAAAATTAGAATATCATCAAAAAAATTTTTTCAGTATTAAATTTAAAAAAGTGAAATTCATATTATATAGATGCGTTACACACAGAGAGATATATTTCAAACATTTATTTCTGGTAATTTTGATGTTTATGGCTTAAAGGTAATGAAACCCCAAATTCAGTCTCAGAAAAAAAGATTACATAAGACCAATAAAAAAAAAAAAAAGAAAAAGATTTTTAATACAGAAATGTTGGCTTAGTGAAAAGTCTGTCCATGTACAGTATATGCACTCAATACTTGGTTGGGGCTCCTTTTGCATGAATTACGGCATCAATGCGGTGTGGCATGGAGGCGATCAGCCTGTGGCACTGCTGATGTGTTATGGAAGCCCAGGTTGCTTTGATGTTGGCCTTCAGCTCATCTACATTGTTGGGTCTGGTGTCTCTCATCTTCCTCTTGACAATACCCCACAGATTCTCTATGGGGTTTAGGTCAGGCCAGTTTGCTGGCCAATCAAGCACAGTGATACCATGATCATGTGATCAGGTATTGGTAGGTTTGGCAGTGTGGGCGGTGCCAAGTCCTGCTGGAAAATGAAATCAGGATCTTCATAAAGCTGGTCAGCAGGGAAGCATGAAGTGCTCTAGAATTTCCTAGTAGAGGGCTGCGCTGACTTTGGACTTGATAAAACACAGTGGACCAACACCAGCAGATGACATGGCTCCCCAAATCATCACTGACTGGGGAACATTTTGCCTTTTATTTGCAAATTAGGATCCCAAAGTCTGGAGGAAGAGTGGGGAGGCACAGAGACCACGTTTAATGAGGTCCAGTGTGAATTTTCCATAGTCCCTGATGATTTGGGGAACCATGTTGTCATCTGCTGGTAATTTTGGCAGTGTGGCAGAAGCGTAACTAGAACCTACAGGGCCCCAGTGCAAGAAACCATGAAGGGACCCCCGGACCCTTAGCCGGGGCTATTCTCTTCAAGCCTGGGGCTCTTCCCACTGATCCTGGGGCCCTTTACTCTCGTTGAGGGGCCCTTTATTACGGTCCCACAGCGGGAACCTTTCACAGGCTCTGCAGTGGGCCCCCTTCCTGCCATCTTGGGGCCTCCCAAGACAGTGGTGGAATGCCAGGGCCGGTGTGACCTTTGCGATCCTGGAAGTTCACCCACTGGTGTCAGTAGTTTTTTTTTTTTTTGGTATTTTATTGAATTATTTTT